>NW_021166989.1:22754-97754 GCF_900634415.1 Cottoperca gobio | reverse complement strand
AGCCTGCTGACTGCAGGACTGTTCACCAGCGCCATCTCCAATGATAATTCCGCAAATTTGGAAGTAGAGCTGAAAGAAGTACTCAGATCTTTTACTTCAGTAAAAGTAGAAATACTACAGTGTAGTAATAGTCAAATTCCTGCATTCCTTTTTTACTTAAATACAAAAGTATTAAAATATACTTAGAGTACCAAAACTAAGACATTGTGCAGAATAATATATGACTGATTATAAGTATTGATGAATTAATGTGTTTAATGTTGCAGCTGGTAAAGATGGAGCTACTTTAATGACTTTTAAATATTTCATTTCAACCCGTGAAAAATGGGAGCAAAAACAAAAATGATTACAATTTATTACCAATTTATTTGAAACTTATTATAATAATATTAACTAGTTTATTACTACTAACCTTACACCAACGACTTATATTTAAAATAATGAACTGAAAGCAGTCAGCCCACAGAAACTGAGAATCTATATTTTATTTGATGCCCTACAATAAAATAAAACCTGCATGCTTTAAAGAAGGATTTTGTGATGTTTGTATTATTAATGATGTGCAGTATATTTATATATACATATATATATATACGACTGCAGTGAGGTACCTGAGTGTCCTTCCAGGTGGTGATGAGGCTGATTTCCAGCTCGATCTGAGTCTGATGCTCCTCGTCGATCTGAAAACAGGATCAGGATTTCACTGCTTTCAGTTTTTCGGACACTGAGGACGGGGAAGGGACTCAGAGTTGTACTCACATCAAAGACGTACAGGTAGTTGTCTATCAGATCCTCCACGACCTTCACCTCGTGCTCTCCATTCCCATCAGTCTGGAACAGACTGGGAGCGAACAGCAGCGACAGGTTCTTGGTGCACATCTGGTTCAGATCGGCGCACTTCTGGACTCTGAACAAAATGATTGAACAACAACTGTTATTACGTCTGCTGCTAACAACATGACTGCAGGTGTTAGTGTGAGCTCGGCTGCACAGCTGGAAGAAGTTCGGTTAAAGTACTAATACTACAGTGTGGAAACATCTGAAACTGACAAATCAGCATCAACATGTACCTAAAGTACTCATTATGCAGAAGGATATATGTTATAGTTTTGGATTTTTAAATTCTTGAAATGTGGTTATGCTTGCATAAAGTAAATAGAAATGATGCTGCGGTTTAACTTGTAAAGTAACAAAATGCAAAAGTGTTTATTACCGTATATACTGCTGCGTAGTTTAACTATAATAATACTACATCATTTAATAGTTGTATAGTTAGATTATATTTTGCATTAATAAAGTTAACTAAGTTAATGTAATGCAGTAAAAAGTGCAATATCTCCATCTGAGATGTAGTGGAGTAGAAGTTAGCAGAACATGGAAATACTCCAGTAAAGTACATGTACATTACAACTGTACGTAAGCAGTACTCGAGTAAATGCACATAGTTGGTGTCCAGCACTGCTCACCTGTACAGGTGACTGATGAGAGCAGCCAGAGTGGTCCTGTTAACTCGAGGAAGACTCCGGATGATCTCTTTGTAACGGTCCAACCTCGGACTCTTCTGAGGGATTTCTGAGGAGGGACACAGGACAGACACCTGAGATAACTATGAGCTGCATCTATAGCCCCTTTTACGTTATAAGGTATATATTATAGGTATATTATAGGTACTATTTAGTGTGTCTCGGCCGCTACAGTGAGCCAGCAGGAACTCTGGGAAAGGTAAAGTGGACTCACTGGCGGCGTCCTGCCACAATGGGTGGAGGTCTGCCATGAAGATGGGGTCGTCCACCTCCCTGAAGAACCTCTTCAGGACGTCCGTCACATCCTCGATGAAGTGGTCTCCGATCCGCAGCTTGACATTGCGGGCGTCTTTACGAAACTCCCCCATTAAGAGTTTGATTCTGGATTTGGCCCCGTTCTTCCTGTAGATCCCCTCGTGGCCCAGACCTGCAGAGAGCATGCTCAAAGCGTCACTCAGATGCACACGGGACACCTGCACTAAACCTGTAACCAGGAGCTAAAAGAGGCTAAAAAAACTCTGCTTTCAGGCTCATGTATCGTGCATACCGGCCTGCATCCTCACCATACTGAGTGATGAAGGCGATGCAGCTGTCCACGATGATGGGGATGTCGTTTCTGCTCAGCTGCTGCTCCCTCAAAGTGTTTCCTTTACCGCCGGCCGCTCGCTGGATGTCCGAGTACCACAGAGAAAAATCTGTCCGGCCGACGCCCTGCAAGTGGAGAGTCCTGACGGAGGGAGGAAACAAAACGATGAAGAGAAATAAAATCAAGACTAAACCCTCTGATGTGAGCAGTGAAAGCTTCATCTCACCTCCCTTTTTCTACTAGCACCAGGATGTCCTTCTTCTCGTGGTTCTCGGTCTCGGAGGCGATACCTTCAACACAAACATAGACAGTTGAATTCATCCGTCAGACAGATGCGGAGTGTGTGTTGAGAGCAGCAGGACTGACTGAGCTCCTGCAGGCGGTTCAAGTTGATGATGTCCTCCGCCGCTCCGTCGTTCCGGGGACAGATGAAGAGGTTGGACTTCTGCAGGACAAAGTAAGCCTCCTTCCACTGCTGAGGGTCCAACATGGCTCTGTACCGCAGCAGGCCGACACGCTCAAACTCACGAGTCAATAGGCAGTGACAGCTGAGAGGTGTCGCTGCCTAAAAACATCACACAGGACGGTTAGATAAAGCAGGAAACAAAGAGGGACACAAAGTTGACGTTAGGACAGAGTTTCAGACCTTCCCGATGGATTTGGTCCAGCTGTGCAGAGCGTCGGCCGTCTCCAAACCAAACTGATAAAGTTTCTCCGAAGTCAAATACATCTCGAAGGTGTAACGAAACCTGAGAGGACAGACAGAGCTTTATGTTTCTGCGTCTCCATGTGGACACTTAACCTAAAGTCATAAATGTACGACAGCGTTTTAAGACCATTGTAAGGGTTAAAATATAAATATAAATATAAAAGTATATATACACGGGGCAGGGGAGAAGGGGGACTGCAGGATGAGGACGTGAGGATCCAGCACCAGAAAGTGAAGGTGCAGCTCCTCGACAAAAGAAAAACACTATTTTTCTGACTTTTCTTTAACGCAAATGTATACATTTTTATAATCTCAGAGAATTAATTGTTTTCTCTTACATGAACCGAAAAATATCCACGTTTATTTGTGGTCAATTTACGACTTTAATCTTGGAACTTGTGAGTTTTTCTCTGAATATGACCCCTGCACCCCCCCCCACATATGTCGTATAAATGTGATGGGAGTGTGAACCTGTCGAGGAAGCCGTTGTTGTTGTTGGAGGCGTCGGGTCGACTGACGCCCAAACACACGATGTCTCTGACGCTGATCTGCATGCAGGCTTCAGCTGAGCGGTCCGACTCGTAGAAGAGCAGAGACCGATCCACCAAACACCAGAACTTCTGGAAGTCTGACAACGAGACCAACACACGCTTCATTTCACAGGTTCCTCAGAGTTACCTGCTTTACTTCATCTGGTTCTGTGACTACAGAGATACTAGAGTTCTGCTCTGCATGAGGTGGAGCGCTGCAGCTAGGCCGAGCTCATCTCACACACACACACACACACACACACACACACACACACACACACACACACACACACACACTTTACTGGAACCTTTTCTGTCCAATAAAACGTCTTTGTGGTTTTATTGTTTTCTTATTCTTATTCCCCCCCCCACCTTCTCTAGTCTTCCTGTACAGCGTCCCTCTGTGAACAGAGCCAGACTTGTAGAGGTAACCGGAGTGAAGGACGGGCTGCATGATCTCATCGTACACGCCGGGGTCTGAGGAAGAGACACACACACACACACACACACACACACACACACACACACACACACACACACACACACACACACACACACACACACACACACACACACACACACACACACACACACACACACCATTAATTTGGCCTCCAGCACCACTGTAAGGAATCTTGGCGTCATCTTTGATCAGGATCTGTCTTTTAACTCCCACATAAAACAAATCTCAAGGACTGCCTTCTTTCATCTACGTAACATTGCAAAAATAAGACACATCCTCAAAATGATGCAGAAAAACTAGTCCATGCATTTGTTACTTCAAGGCTGGATTACTGCAACTCATTGTTATCAGGTTGTCCCAAAAAGTCGCTTAAGACTCTTCAGTTGATCCAAAATGCAGCGGCACGTGTATTGACAAGAACAAGGAAACGGGATCATATTACTCCTGTATTAGCTGCTCATGCACTTTTTCTTTTAGGAAGTGTTTTCCTTGTGCGATGCGAGGGTGTAAGGACAGAGGGTCTAAGGACAGAGGGTCTAAGGACAGAGGGTCTAAGGACAGAGGGTGTCGTCTGCTGTACAGTCTGTAAAACCCACTGAGACAAATGTATAATTTGTGATATGGGCTACATAAATAAGAGAGATGGGAGCTGAGCCTCCCCTCGGATTGCGCAATCCCTTGCAAACTAGGTTGTGCGCATGCATTTGGTGCGTGCCTGTTGCTATCTCTCTGTATGTCACCAATATAATGTTTACAGACACTTTTATTATGCGTCCTGACTTTCCATAGCCCAGTTAATGTATGTAATGTATGTGTGTAACTCCCTAAAAAATGCTAAAGCATCACCTCAATGCCTGATCTCTGAGCAGCAGAGCTCAACTGTTACCTCAAACTGAAGATCTGAACCTTCAAACTGAAGATCTAAAACCTTAAACTGAAGATCTGAAGATCTGAAACCTCAAACTGAAGATCTGAACCTTCAAACTGAAGATCTGAAACCTCAAACTGAAGATCTGAACCTTCAAACTGAAGATCTGAAACCTCAAACTGAAGATCTGAAACCTTAAACTGAAGATCTGAACCTTCAAACTAAAGGTTTCAGGTCCTGCTGATGAACTCTGTCTGTCGAGATATCACACACACAGATATCACAGTCGTTAACAGTTGTTAACAGTTGTTAACAGTTGTTAACAGTCGTTAGTCGTTAACAGTAGTTTACAGTGGAGATCAGACCTGATGCGATGCAGCGATCCAGTAGGGGAAGGTGTCGTTGGCAGCCGTTGGAGTCGTCGGCAACGCGAGCTGACTCTGCCTCCGAGAAAATGCGAGTGACAGTTTTCAGAAGAGTCTGTTCAGAGACGGCCGAGCACAAGACCTGAAGGAATAGAGACAAGTACTGAGAGAGAGAGAGAGAGAGAGAGAGAGAGACAAGCAGGGATGTGCAGTCAGGGGAGGCAGTGGAGGCAGAGCCTCAATAAAATAACAATAAAATGAAATATAAATGTATATTTGTCCACTGGTCTGTGCTATAAATGCATTTTATGTATGATTCCAACAATTTAGATAATTTTTAGTCAAAATCGCTGAATGTGCGTATTCTCTGTTCAGACACTGGGAGAGATGCGAGCTGAGCCTCCCCTCGGATTGGGCAATCCCTTGCAAACCAGGTTGTGCGCATGCATTTGGCGCGTGCCTGTTGCTATCTCTCTGTATGTCGCCAATATAACGTTTACAGACACTTTTATTATGCGTCCTGACTTTCCATAGTCCAGTTAATGTATGTAATGTATGTGTAACATATTTAGTCTCCCCAGCCATGAACCTCACCGCACGTCACTGGAGACAAGTACTGAGAGACAGAGAGAGAGAGAGAGACAAGTACATGTTTGGGTTGTGGTGTTTTTGTGTTTGGGTTGTTGTGTTTGCTGTGGTTGGTGTTTTTGTGGTTGTTGTGTTTGTTGTTGTCTTTGTTGTGTTTGTTTTGTTTGTTATGTTTGTTGTGGTGTTTGTGGTTGCTGTGGTTGTTGTGGTGTTTGTTGTGGTTGTTGTTGTGTTTGTTGTTGTGTTTGTTGTTTTGTTTGTTGTTGTTGTTGTTGTGTTTGTTGTTGTTGTTGTGTTTGTTGTTGTTGTGGTTGTTGTTGTGGTTGTTGTCTTTGTTGTTGTGGTGTTTGTTGTTGTGTTTGTTGTGGTGTTTGTTGTTGTGTTTGTTGTGGTGTTTGTTGTTGTGTTTGTTGTTGTTGTGGTTTTATGGTGGTGGTGGTGCAGGCAGGTAGACCTTGAGCAGCTCTTCATGGCTGCTAAACGCAGGGTGGGGCAGGCGGAAGCGTCCCACTCCGTACTTCTGACGGATGAAGTCTCTCCTCTGCTCAGCGGAGGCGTCACGGTCCAACTCATCCCACACCGACAGACGGGCCGCCCAGAAATCATTGGCCCGGTCGTTACCCAGCATGATGAAGAGCTGAAACACACACACACACACAGACACAGAGACACACACACACAGGAGCATGAATATATTTAATAATTTTCCTTCCCATTCATTTATTAAAAGCTACGACATGAACAAAACAAAACCAACTCAGCTTGTATGAGTAGTCAACATAAAACATGTTTATGCTCCATATTATTAAGTTATTAAAATATAAAAAAGATCATTCCCCAAACTCAATATATGTAGTATTTTGGTTGAACATAAATAGAAGTTGTCATAAAACCAAATGTTGGTGTGAACTAAAAAATGCTAAAGCATCACCTCAATGCCTGATCTCTGAGCAGCAGAAACTGAAGATCTGAACCTTCAAACTGAAGATCTGAACCTTCAAACTGAAGATCTGAAGATCTGAACCTTCAAACTGAAGATCTGAAGATCTGAACCTTCAAACTGAAGATCTGAACCTTCAAACTGAAGGTTTCAGGTCCTGCTGATGAACTCTGTCTCACCTGGACGATCTCGTTGCTCCACACGCTGGTGTCCAGCTTCAGACTCTGAACCTTTGAGACCATCGTCCCCAAGCCTCTGTGCTGCCCTGCACACACACGCACACACACACAGGTGGACATAGTGTTATATTTGTAATGTATTCTGACTGTATGTGTCTGGATCAGGTTGTTAGTACCTGCACAGTTCTTGCAGATAACCACGCTCAGGTTGATGGAGGCCCAGTCGGGGTTCAGGGCCTTGCAGTCGGCACACATCCTGTTGGACCGGTTGGACCAGATCTTCTCGGCCACCTCGTAGTCCGACAGCGTCTCTGCGATGGCCTCCTGCAGCGCCTCCATCCAGTCCTTCTTCTCCCGCTCCGACTCCGCCGTGAAGCTGAGGAGCAGAGCTTGTTGGAAGCTGATTTAACATTAACTGAGTCTTTGTGTTTTCAGCTGTGAGTGTCTGCAGAGAGCTGACGTCTATAGATTCTGACAGTCCGGGTTCATTATTTTATTTACACTCACCATGTTTCTCATTGCACTACGTGTTTGTCCCTCGTCTTTCTTCTTCTATTTTTGTTTCTTGGTGTTTCATTATGTTCAGTCTTTTGTTTTGCATAAGTTCATCCATGTACTGCACCGAATATTAATTCACGACAATAAAGTCTCTAAACTTATCTTATATTATCCCTTATCTTATATTAACTCATAATAACTTATATTATCTTAACTTATATCTTATGTTATCTCTGATCTTAAAGCAGCTCTGTTATGGAGACATTAATGAATAGTTATAGATTGTTGACCAACAATCCTCGGTTTATTAATGAGCAGCATGTGTGAATGCTTCCTGTGTAGCAGTGTGAGGAGCAGGTGCACTGATACCTGAAGGTTTTGTACGGACTGATGAGGTCGAAGCTCTTGTGTTTTCCGTCTCTGATTGTCGCTCCTCGAGCTTCGATCACCGTGATGCCGATCCCGTTACGGAAACACTACAGACACAAGTTAGCGATGTGAAGAAAGTTCAACGACAAACACTGAGCTGTACGACTGTACTGTAGCACTGTACTGTACCACTGTACTGTACCACTGTACTGTAGCACTGTGCTGTACCACTGTACTGTACCACTGTACTGTACCACTGAGCTGTAC
The DNA here is from genome assembly GCF_900634415.1 of Cottoperca gobio. Taxonomy (NCBI): domain Eukaryota; kingdom Metazoa; phylum Chordata; class Actinopteri; order Perciformes; family Bovichtidae; genus Cottoperca; species Cottoperca gobio. The sequence goes on along the minus strand of NW_021166989.1, from coordinate 89,869 downwards.
CACTGAGCTGTACCACTGTACTGTAGCACTGTGCTGTACCACTGTACTGTAGCACTGTACTGTACCACTGAGCTGTACCACTGTACTATAGCACTGTACTGTAGCACTGTACTGTAGCACTGAGCTGTACCACTGTACTGTACCACTGTACTGTACCACTGAGCTGTACCACTGTACTATAGCACTGTACTGTAGCACTGTACTGTAGCACTGTACTGTACCACTGAGCTGTACCACTGTACTGTAGCACTGTACTGTACCACTGTACTGTAGCACTGTACTGTACCACTGTACTGTACCACTGTACTGTAGCACTGTGCTGTACCACTGTACTGTAGCGCTGTACCACTGTACTGTAGCACTGTACTGTACCACTGAGCTGTACCACTGTACTGTACCACTGAGCTGTACCACTGAGCTGTACCACTGTACTGTAGCACGGAGCTGTACCACTGTACTGTAGCACTGTACTGTACCACTGTACTGTACCACTGAACTGTAGCACTGTACTGTAGCACTGTACTGTAGCACTGTACTGTAGCACTGTACTGTACCACTGAGCTGTACCACTGAGCTGTACCACTGTACTGTACCACTGTACTGTACCACTGAGCTGTACCACTGTACTGTACCACTGAGCTGTACCACTGAGCTGTACCACTGAGTTGTACTGTTCCGCTGAGCTGCTACTGCAGGATCAATAAACAATTTCACCTGTTCTCAGCTGTCAGTATTGTTCTCACCTGTTCACTCTTGTAGATCCAGATCTGCTCCGTGTTGATGGCGGCGTACACTTTGGACTTGGTCCCCTTAAGCTCGAGGGCTCCATGTCTCTGACAGTGAGCTCCGGGGCCGAACCGCCGCCGACCGAACACCAGCTGATCTCTGACGTGCTCCTGCAGCGTGACGACCCAGCGCCGCCTCAGCACTGAGACAAAGAACACATTAATTATTAATGTTTAAAACTTTAACTTTCTGTAATATTTTAGATAGTTTGTGATGCATTATGTTAAAAGTTTAACGCAAAATCTGAATTTGAAAAGTGACTAAAGCTGTAAAATAAATGCAGAGGGTAAAAATACATCATTTCCCTTGAAATGTTGTGGAGTATAAATAGCATTAAATGGAAATATAGAAAAGTAAAGTAAGTACTTGAGTAAATGTACTTAGTTACTTTCCACCTCTGGGAATAAATGATTGTCGATCATCAGATTTCCTCCCTCTGTTATTTCCTGTCTCACTCTGCAGAAATACAATTCCTCTCCGTCCTCTACACACTGAGTGAGACACATGAAGTATTCACTGATATTTAGTGTATTTATACTGTGGGAGCCTTTTGAAGACTCACTTTTTTATAAAATGGCGAATTTCTATTTCTTAAGACTTTAGTTCAATGGTTTTTTTCTGTTTTTATCCATTTTTAAACGGTAAATCTGGCGAAACAAATGAATTATGGCCCCAACAGAAACTCATCGTACCATAACCCTCACCTCATATTGAGATATAACTAATACATAATAATAAGTACAGATCTACCTTCATTATCAGTCCTGAAAACAAAGATCCGCTGACTCGTCACGATTTCAAACTTGTGGTCTTTGGTTGGACGGGCCATCTGGATGGCAGCCAATGGGATGACTCCTTTAGGGTAAACGTCCTGAAACACAGAAACACAGAATCCATCCGACGTTTATCACAGACTTCCTGTTCTGGGATTTATTTCTGTGTTTTTACTAATGTTTCCATTTTCAGCTCCTTTAAACTAAACCTCAGAGGAAATATTGAACTTTCTACTGCACTTCATTTATCTGACAGCTTTATACTTTACAGTTTATTAATACAAAATATAATAAGTATCAGAATCCTGTTTATTGCAGGTTTTCACATGTAAAGAATCAGCTTCGGTGTATAATGCAGACATAAACAAATGGGAAATAAGAGCAAATATAGAATCATGACATAAACCTTTGTAAAAAAAAAATTATGTAATCAAAATGTTTTAATACAACAAGAACATGACAAATGAGTTCAGTAAATCTGAAGAAGAGGAAGAGCCGTGCTGTTTTAAAAGTGCTAGTTTTGTGCAGAAATGTGCAAGATAGTCGTATAAATGATTAAAGTGCCCAGCAGTATATAAAGTCATCAACATGAGCTCCACCTTCTCCAGCTGCAGCATTAAGTTAATGCATCAATAAAACAATAATATAATATATATTATTCTGCAGGATGACGAATTTTACTTTTGGTACTTTATTTTGATGCTCATACTTTTGTACTTTTACTGAAGTAACATTTGAATGCAGCACATTTACTTGTACACTGTAGTATTACTACGTTTACTGAAGTAAAAGATTGGAGTACTTCTCAGTGTGCCGTCAACGCAGCTGACGTCAAACAATAACACGTGAGCCGGTCGAGACGATGAGGACTCTGAAACACTGGAAGGTAAAGAGAGAAGAAGAAAGAGAACGTGTCTCTTCAGTGTCCAAGTGTTTGTACCTTCTCACTGCCGAAGTACGTCAGGTTTTTGCCATCAAACTTCACATAGCGCTTCTGGAAAACGTAGTTCCTGAAAAATAAAAACACATGTCGGATCCAGAGTCACAAAGACACAAACAGCTGTTCGTGTCTTACAGTGAAATCAGAGATGATTTATAATGAAAATATTTCTATCCATTTGGATTTTAATAAACAAATATTATTGGTTAAAACACCAAAACTGTCACAGAAGAACTTTCTAGTTTTAAAGAGAGCAGCAGGAGGAAAGTAAGAAAAGACAAACACACACCGAGTGGAGGATGAAGAGCAGGAGGAGGAGGAGAGGAAGGTGATGAGGCAGCACCTCAGGAGGGAGGAGACACAGGGAGGAGCCGAGAGGAGGAGATGCAGCACAAGAGCCAGCGCTGACCCCTGACCCCTGACACACACACACACACACACACACACACACACACACACACACACACACACACACACACACACACACACACACACACACAGACACACACACACACACACACACACACACGCAGAACAGGAAGGTGTGTCACTGATTGTTTTCTGATTCGACAGCTGTGGCCAGGTGAGAACACGGGAGGAGCTCCAAGATCTCCTCAGATTCCACATCCTCCGTGTTCCCACATACAGTCTCCACAGAGCCTCTTTCTTTGTGGGGATGCTCTAGCTGTTAATTGTAAATCTTTGAACTTTTCAGAAAAGCACTATGTCTAATCAGGTGTGTAAAACAAACACACCCCTGTGGTTTTCTACTCTCTTGTCTAACCAGCTGTGTGGATCAAATGCTCCCCTGGTGTAACCAGGTGTATGTATCAAACGCACCCCTGTGGGGACAGCTTGTCCAGCCAGCCGCTGATGATGGGGAGGGCTCTCTCGGTCAGGGAGGTGTAGCTGGCGTAGGGGGAGATGGTCAGATCGTCGTCGGCATCTGAGGGGAAGCTGTGGGTGGGCAGGGAGAGGTAGCGGATGGGGAGTGGAGGTTCTCCGACAGTGCAGTAACCCTGAGAGTCTACGGGGTGGAGAGCCGGAGACAAACGCTTCGTCCAGGAGAACTTCTGACACCTGAAGTACAAATACAACTTTATTTATATCTGCTTTATACACTCACCCTGATTTTTATTGTGAATTCTGTGGGCAGATCGTTTTGTATTCATTCCTTATCTTTTCGTCTCTGATATGTGGTTTAGAGGTTTTAGTTTATTGTCAACATTTTTATTTTGATGGCTAAATTTTATATTCACATTTACAAATTTAAAACATTCTCAACTCACCTGGTCCCTTTAGTAGCTGATCTGCGGCTTTTAATTGTATCTTTTTCTAAGGCTGTTTCCAAGGTCAAGAACGAACTTTGAACTAAACTACTAACTTTATCTGCATTCCACACAAGTTTAAAAGGGCTGGGACTAAAAATAAACACAAACTGTAATTTCATCTAAAGTCCATCTAAAGTGAAGATCTACAAAATAAAAGTGGGCCAAGTATAAAACCTTGGGGAACTCTAAAGTGCCGACAATATTCAGATGATACAAATTCATATATTTGTCTTATAAACTTAGTCTGCCTAATATTTAGCACTTTGTACTTTACACTTTACTGTACAGTTTATACTTGAGTAGAAGTATAAAGTGGCAGGAAATAGATAGTACCTTAAAGTTATTAAGTACAGAACTTGAGTAAAAGTACTTTGTTACCATTTCTTATTGCTGTCTCAATACTCAACTCTACTATAATAGATTAAGAAAAGTAAATGATTAAGCATTTATGTGTTTTCTTTCTCTTAGTCCTTTTTTCTCCATAAAAGCATGGTTTGATTTTGTGTTTGAAACTTTGCTGAAACGTTGCTGGTGTCTTACCCATGATCCTCTGCGTGTCTGTCCTCCCCCCTCCTTTCACTCTGCAGGACAAAACACTTAATGAGCACATTTCTGTCATAACAGACTGGAGATATACCACACGTTTTTACTTTGATAATAGTAAGATACTACTTTTTACTGCTGTCTGACCTCACAGATGTGTGGATTTCTTCTGGTTTGGAAAACAGTTTCACAGTACGGGCTGATCTCCTCCTCGGGGTCGTCTGTTGAAGCTGTTGAACACAAAACTCTGAGTATATTTGGTAATGTAGCACGGATGGTAATGTAACCCCAAACTGCCTATTATGCCACTAAAACACAACTTTCATTTCCAGTCTTCAAACATCTAACACTGTAAATTCTCAAATAACGTCCCCAAACACCAGGGGAAACAACAGGTTCCAGATTAGGATGGTTGTTCTTGTAAATTCAGAGTAAAAGTGTGAACGTAAATCATGTTTTCATAAGTAGGCAGTCTGTGCTCACCTCTGGCTGATCCTGAAGAGTTGTTACTTAAAGTGCTGCCACTGAAAACACACGCAGACAAACAACAACAAAAGATTGAATCATTGATTTAAAGACAGTGATTCAGTGTGTTATAAAGTGGCTGGACTTGAGACAGAATAATGATGGAGGCCACAAGCTGAAATGTGTTGTCCTGACAATAATGTTGTTTTGACTCCTTAGAAAATAGAGTTTGTCCAACGCACCCTTCCCAATGTCACCGTCTACAGCAGAAAATATATGCACGGATTTGTCCACTGTGATTTTGATTGCCTGAATGTAGCAGCTCTTGATAATTAACATTAGACCGTTATCAGACTAGAACAGGGGTCACTAACTGGCGGACCGCGGTCTGAGTCCGGACCCAGACGCCGACCTATCCGGACCCGGACCTATAATCTCCCCAAGAAGAGAGAAGTCAACAGAGCTTTCAACCCAGACTCATTCATGTCCATCCTTCCCACTGGAGCACAACACCAGCGTCTCATGTGCTCAGAGACCGTGGTGCTCATTAACAGTGGTGATGTGAAACGCCACTAACGTTTTTGACAAAACATACCCACTCAATTCAGAACTGAGGGCTCAGAAAATAAGCACTCAGAGCCCAATGTGATTTTGATTTGTGACAAAATAATAATAATAATAATAGGCCACCTGTCAGCATCATCAGCCACAGAGAACTGTGTAACTCAGGATGTGCTAGTCTGAGTTAAACTGTTCAATTGTTAAGATGTGTTGAGACTGATTTCTTCTAACATTGGTTGAGAGTTAAATCAAGATGTGAAACAGTTAAAGAAAATGGGAAACTCAAGCTGCTGCTACACTTTATTTTATTGTTCTAAAATTAAGCACTTTATTTAAAGATGCACAATTTTTCAAAAGCTATTTTATTTATTTTCTAAATTTTATTTTTAAATGAAGCCCGAGAAGAACTTCATACATATCTACAGTATTATATATATCTGTATAGTTCAATGTTAAGTGTTAAGTGAAATGTTTTTAAATTGAACTTTCTTTATTAGATTTGACGGTCAGTTGTTGATGACGTGCAGACGTTGATACAGCTACTAGGCTACTTCAATATATCTCACACTAATTCATAACGTACATTAGACATGATGATGCTCCGGACCTTTGCTCGCGGAAATTTTCTCTAACTGGACCTTTTAGAAATTTAGTTGAATACCCCTGGACTAGACCATTAAAGAGGCAGTTGCCAATTTAACAATCAACACTTGTGAAGGTCAAAAACCAACAGCGTGTTGTTGTGTGCCTCACTTACTACGATCGTCTTTACTGTTCATGGATGCATGAAGAAGTAGGTAAGTGAATAATGGTGCGTTCACAGTGACTTACCTGTTCCTCTCGGCGTTCTTGTCAGGTGTTTGTCTGGGTGGAGTCGGGGGGGGCGACTGCTGGCTGCAGTAACCTCTCGCTCCACTGGGGGCAGCAGAACCAGGTAAAGTCCCCCAGTAGATCTCATTAGAGACCATCTCCATCCCACCTCCTCTGGGTGACCCAGAGGGTGAGGATCCAGAGAGCCTGCTGTTGTCAAGACTATCAGGACAGGAATTCACAGGAAGTGTCTGCTCTGTCCGTACAGGTGAAGAAGAAGATGGCGGGGACCCCTGGAAAATGGCCAGGGGGAACCCACGGTTCAGCCGCAGGGGAACGGGGGGTAACAACCCTCCAGCGTCTGACAGAGATAAGCTGCGACTGGGCCTCCTCCTCTCCGCCTGGCTTGGCCTGCGGTTGGTCGACTTCTCATTGAGGTCAGAGGTCAACCTGTGGCCAGGCGTGTCCCCCGCAGTCAAACCCTCCAACACAGTGAAACAGATGGACTCCTGGGAAAGCCTCCTGGGCGGGGGCGGTGCAGGGTCAGGTGTTGTACAGAAGTGGATGGGTGCTGTTCGACGGCGGTTGAAGACGGTTCTGGGTTTGGGAACCGGCTTCACCGCAGGCCTGCTGCTGTCGGAGTTGGTCAGCATGTCGGCTAGGTTCGGAGCCGAGCTGTTCCTGAACGTTTCAAAGTTAACGGACCCTGACGACTGACGGAGCAGTGCAGCGCAGCAACCTTGCTCCGGTGAAGAAATGTCCGTCACAGACTGACAGCGGTCACGTGGGAGATCAGCTTTCTGATTTTCTTTTTGACTGTCTGTCCTCTGAATGTGAATGACCAATCGTTTGATTCTCTTCCTGTGTCCTGTGGCGGTTACACCTAGGCTAACCAGGGCGTCGTTATCCAGGTGTGTGAAGTCTCTAGCCAATAGGAGACCGGCTTGACGGAAGGTGTCCAGGTACCTGCAGGAAAAACACAATTATACCTTTTAAGCACACAAAGTATCTCCTGATTATCTTTCCTGGATTCCTTGTTAAGGGTTAATATGCTAATTAAGTCTTAATGATCATCAGCGAAGATCACGGATAGATACTAGAAAACTACTTTTTACATGATTACATTGAACACATCATGATAATGATATAATTTACCTTCAACCAGTACTCATTTTTACTGAATAGAGCTTGAACGCACCAAAGTGCAACTATGTGTAACCTCCGTTCACCGGCTGCTAACAGCTAACAGCTAACGTTAGCTAGCTCCCCTGCATATTTCAACACGGATTAGTTGTTCACAATGTAGCATTGTCCTTTCGCATTTTGATGCTAACGCTAGCATTGCACTTGACCACCTCCAGAGCTTAATAACAGGTCCCATCGCGACGGAGTTCATATTGTAGCTGGAGACTTCAACCATGCATGTCTCAAAAATGTGCTTCCTAAATTTGTACAATATGTACAATGACCACCAGAGGAAAGGACACACTGGACCGGATGTATTCTAACCTGAAGCATGCTTACAGAGCGGTACAACTCCCCCATTTAGGACTATCTGACCACCTCTCACTGCTTCTCATCCCAGTTTACACCCCCCTAAGAAGTAACACCAAGCTGGTGGTTAAATATATCAGAACCTGGCCCGAGGGGGCTCTCTCACAACTGCAAGACTGCTTCGAACACACAGCGTGGGACATATTTGAACAGACAGACTTGGAGGAACACACAGAGGCTGTCTTATCGTACATCAAGTTCTGCACAGACACAGTAACTGTGGAAAAACGCATTCGGGTCTACCCAAACCAAAAACCATGGATGACAAGAGCAGTGCGGTCTCTCCTGAGTTCCCGTGACACAGCCTTCAGGTCGGGGGATGCAGCCCAGTACAGCATGGCAAGGGCGAACCTGAGGAGAGGCATCAAGGCTGCGAAGGAGGACTATAAGGGGAAAGTGCAGGAGAATCTCGCTCATAACAACAAACGGTGTGTTTGGCAGGGCCTTCACCAGCTAACCAACTATAAGGGCAAAACATCTGTCACTACTAGAGCTGACGCTCACCTTACAGAGGAACTAAACCACTTCTTTGCCCACTTTGAGGCTAGCAGACCCCCCCACTTTTCTACTCTGCCCCTGTCCCTGCATACCACCAGCTCCATACCACCTCCCACCCTCAAAGAACATCAGGTGAAGCAGACGCTGAGGTCTGTGAATCCTGGTAAAGACGCAGGACCCGATGGAGTACTCGGCAAAGTACTCAAAGCTTGTGCTGACCAGCTTTCAGGGGCCCTGACCAGGATATTCAACCTGTCCCTGTCACAAGCTAGCATTCTATCGGGTCTGAAGAGGGCTACCATCATTCCTGTCCCCAAAAAGACACCAGTCAGAGAGCTCAACGACTACAGGCCCATAGCCCTAACATCGGCGGTGATGAAATGTTTCGAAAGACTGATAGCCAACTACATCAAAGCCAGCCTCCCACCCTCCCTCGACCCTCATCAGTTTGCTTACAGAGCTAACAGATCCACGGATGATGCCATCGCCACAGGTCCTTCACACAGCTGTGAGCCACCTAGAAGTCCCAGGGAACTACATCAGGATGCTGTTTGTTGATTTCAGCTCAGCTTTTAACACCATCATTGTCGCGCGTTCCACCCACTAATAGTTTGTTTTCACCTTGTCAGTAATTCTCTTATCATTTCAGATCCTGGTTCATCCTCACTGCCTGGATCCTGTACCTGGATGACATTCTGATTTTCTCCAAATCTAAGCAGGAGCATGTGACTCATGTACGCCTAGTTCTCCAGAGTCTTTTGGAGAACCGTCTGTTTGTGAAGGCTGAGAAGTGTGAATTCCACACCTCAGAAGTATCATTCCTGGGATTCATCGTCAACGCAGGTAACATCCAGATGGATCTGACCAAGACCAAGGCTGTCAGAGACTGGTTGTCTCCTTCCACACTAAAGGAGCTTCAACGTTTCCTGGGTTTTGCCAACTTCTACCGGAGGTTCATCTGTAATTACAGCTCGGTGGCAGCTCCCCTCACCGCCCTCACCTCCCAGAAAGTGCTCTTCCGATGGTCCCCTGTGGCAGAGGAGGCCTTCTGTAAATTGAAGTTACGTTTCACTTCAGTTCCCATTCTCATATTCCCAGATCCCACTCGCCAGTTTATCGTGGAATGTGGATGCTTCGGACACCGGTGTGGGGGCAGTTCTTTCTCAGCGATGGGCTGAGGATCAGAAGGTTCATCCTTGTGCCTTCTTCTCCCGGAAGCTGTCTCCGGCAGAGAGGAATTATGATATTGGGAATAGGGAGTTGTTGGCAGTAAAACTGGCACTGGAGGAGTGGAGACACTGGTTGGAGGGAACAGAGCAGCCATTTGTGGTCTGGACAGACCACAAAAACCTGGAGTACATCCATTCAGCCAGGCGGCTGAACTCTCGTCAAGCAAGGTGGGCTCTCTTCTTTAACCGTTTTGACTTTTCACTTTCCTACAGACCGGGTTCAAAGAATGTGAAACCCGACGCCCTTTCCCATCAATTCCAGTCGGAGAGTTTTCCATCTAGTCCGGAAGGTATCCTTCCTTCTGCATGTGTCATTGGTGCAGTAACTTGAGACGTGGAGGACAAGGTAAAGCGCTCCCACGCTGAAGATCCTGCTCCCAGTGCTTGTCCAGATGACAGTTTGTTTGTTCCTGCCAGTCTCCGTGCTCAGGTCCTCCAGTGGGGTCATCTCATTGGATTTTGTCACTGGCCTACCACTCTCTGACGGTAACACAGTCGCACTCACTGTCGTCGATCGATTTTCCAAGTCTGCTCAATTCATTCCACTTACCAAATTGCCTACTGCCAAAGAAACAGCGGAGATTATGCTCCAACATGTGTTCCGACTTCATGGTCTGCCCTGTGATGTGCTCTCTGACCGTGGTCCACAATTCACCTCTCGCTTTTGGGCTGAGTTTTGCAGACTGCTGGGGGCCACTGTCAATCTGTCATCCGGTTTTCACCCCCAATCCAATGGTCAGGCAGAAAGAATGAACCAAGAGATGGAGACAGCTCTACGCTGCCTCGCTTCCCGCAACCCCTCCTCCTGGTCTAAGCAGCTCTTGTGGATCGAGTATGCCCACAACACCCTTCCCAGCTCTGCCACTGGTCTCTCACCCTTCCAGTGCTCTCGGGGTTACCAGCCACCACTCTTCCCAGAGCAGGAACGTGAGGTCAGCGTTCCCTCTGTGCAGGCGTTCGTAGGTCGGTGTCGACTCACATGGAGACAGGCTCGCCTCACACTCCTGCGCTCTTCAGATCGTTACCAACGATCCGCCAACCGACGTCGCATTCCTGCCCCCCTGTACACGCCGGGGCAACGGGTCTGGTTATCTACAAAGGATCTACCCCTCAGAGTAGAATCCAAGAAGTTGGCTCCACGTTTTGTGGGTCCATTCCCTGTCTCAAGGGTCATCAATCCTGCTGCTGTCCGTCTTCGTCTACCGCCTTCCATGAGGGTTCATCCCACATTCCATGTATCCAAAGTCAAGCCTGTTAAAGAGAGCCTGTTTCCACCCATCATATGCGCCTGGATAAACAATTTCCTAACAGACCGCCCTCAGACAGTGTAAATAGGCCCTTATTGCTCCTCCACCCGCACCCTGAGCACTGGCTCCCCGCAGGGCTGCGTGCTGAGCCCTCTACTCTACACACTCTACACACACGACTGCTCTCCCATTCACCCCTCCAACTCTATTATAAAGTTTGCAGATGACACCACTGTGGTCGGCCAAATATATAAGGGAGACGACGAGTCGGCATACAGAGACGAGATCCTGAAGCTGTCTGCGTGGTGTTCAGCTAACAACCTACATCTGAACACAAGCAAAACAAAAGAAATCATCATAGACTTCAGAAAACACCGTCCAGAACCCGCCCCCCTTCACCTCAATGGAGAGAGAGTGGAGAGGGTCCCCACCTTTAAGTTCCTGGGGGTTAAAATCTCGGAGAGCCTCATCTGGACAGCACACATCACTGCAGCAGTTAAGAAGGCCCAGCAGCGACTACACTTCCTGAGGGTGCTACGGAGGAACAGACTGAACAAGAAGCTGCTGGTGTCCTTCTACCGGGCGACCATCGAGAGCGTGCTGTCATACTCCATCTCTGTGGTATGCTGGATGTTCAGCTGTGGACAAGAAAGCCCTGCAGAGAGTGATTAGGATGGCAGAGAAAACCGTTGGCTGCCCCCTGCCCTCTCTGGAACACATCTCCACCTCCCGCTGCCTCAGCAGAGCAAACAAGATAATATAGGACAGCTCTCCCCCAGGTCACAGACTGTTCTCTCTCCTGCCTTCTGGGAGAAGATACAGGAGCTTCAAATCAGTTTCTACCCCTGTGCCGTCAGGCTGCTTAACCACCACACCTAATGCAATAACCATAACCATCTTCACACATATACACACTCTGAATGCACTTTTAAAAAGTATAAACTATTTTTATATCAATATTTTAAACTATTTATTCTACCGTGTTTTTAATGTTATGTATGTCTTTGTATTTTTTGCACAGAGACAGAGTTGCACTCTGTACTTTTTGTATAATGACAATAAAAGGCTTTAACTTAACTTTAACTTAGTGTCGAGCCCCCCCCCCCCACCAGTAAAAGACGAGTACCGTTATGTTTTCAGATTTAGGCACCGACTTGGTAAAGTTGACTTGAAAAGACTTTGTGTTTAAAACCTCTGACCTCTCCAGGTGGACCGCTGCCAGGAGCGTCTCAACCGGCGTGCTTCCATCCAGCGAGGCCATGACGACCAGCATGGAGTCCGGAGGTGATGTCTTCTCCTTCTCGTTCAGGAAACAGCTCAGCCATCACGGAGCTACAGCCGGGACAGACAGCTGTTGTCCATCTGCAGGGGACAAAGACCAAATACAATAGTTACACCATTGTGGATCTCAAGCAGGGACAGACATATCCAAATGTCCGCCACAACTAACGATTATTGTCATTATCGATTCATTGTCTATAAAATGTAAATTAATTGTGAAATATGTTGTAATTTTCCCACACGGCAAAAAAAATTAAAAGGTTACAGCCGCTCGTTTCCCTAATCGACTGAAATGTGCTTTTGCAGAACATAGGACCTTACATGGCGAGTGGACATGACTTCTCACGACTTCTCTGCTGAGCATCTGAAAATGAGTTATGTGCTGTTTTTAGTATCAAAGTGATCCTGTTAAACGTCCTTTTAGATGTCAGGAACAAACACTGTGAACGACGGAGGCGGCTGCCTGGATGGCTTATGGGTAATGTAGTTTTTAGAGCTGTACAGTCTAATTATCCAGGAGTGTCCTGAGTTTCAGACTCACACCTTTAGTGTCTGTATGGCTTTCAACAAACGCTCAGAGCCTCCCGAAGTCAGGAGATGCAGATTAAAGAGTGGCAAAGTCTGCGTACACAGCACAACTTTTATGAGGTACACCTGAATGCACCACGAAGTACAAAGCGATGTAAACGTGTAACCGATTTTAACTGCCGATGACGTGACCGCGGAAGACGCTGGTGAAACCACCGAACACTGAGCAGAAAGTTTTTCTGGCAGCGCCGCGTTCGTTGTTTCCCTATTTCACTCGGAAGCCAAAAGGTCGAGCCACTGACATCAGGGGAGCAGGAGCTGATTCTCCTTCACCTCCGACAGCTCGTGCCGTCTTTTCTGGTTTATTTATTTGTACGCGTGCAAGTAGGAGGAGTGGATAGACCATTTCAAAATACTCCCATCCTGCTTTTTAAAGCTCATTTCTATTGATTTAGGATTTAGAATCCAAATCATGACCCCCATAATATCTACTGAACGTGTCCTAGTCAGTGCTGCTTTTACTGTCAGCACGGTGATCTTTGACCCCACACAGGTTACGACCCCCCTCCCAGCAAAGTGGTGTGTGTGTGTATATATATATATATATATATATATATATATATATATATATATATATATATATATATAACACACACTGCAGAGCGGACACACTGCCGAGCGGACACACTGCAGAGCAGACCCACTGCACAGCAGACACACTATAGAGCAGACATACTGCAGAGCGGGCACACTGCAGAGTGGACACACTGCAGAGCGGACACACTGCAGAGCAGACATACTGCAGAGCAGACATAAACTGCAGAGCGGACACACTGCAGAGCAGACACACTGCAGAGCGGGCACACTGCAGAGTGGACACACTGCAGAGCGGACACACTGCAGAGTGGACACACTGCAGAGCGGACACACACTGCAGAGCGGACACACACTGCAGAGCAGACACACACTGCAGAGCGGACACACTGCAGAGCAGACATACACTGCATACGACCCCCCTCCCAGCAAAGTGGTATGTGTGTGTTATATATATATATACACACACTGCAGAGCAGACACACTGCAGAGCGGACACACTGCTGAGCGGACACACTGCCGCGCGGACACACTGCCGAGCGGACACACTGCAGAGCGGACACACTGCAGAGCGGACACACTGCAGAGCAGACACACACTGCAGAGCGGGGACACACTATAGAGTAGACATACAATATAGAGCAGACACGCACTATAGAGCAGACACACTGCAGAGCAGACACACTGCAGAGCGGACACACACTGCAGAGCAGACACACACTGCAGAGCAGAACAGTGCAACATACAGAAACAATATAATACAAATTCAACTATTAGCTATAAATAAGCCAAACCAATACAAGTGCAACATACAACGAACAGTTATTTAGTTTCCTTCATTTGCAGTTTAAACAGGTGAGTGTTCAGTCTGCAGAAGGTGTGCAGACTTCCTGCTGTCCTCACATCAATGGGGAGGTCGTTCCACCATTTTGGAGCAGGACAGCAAACAGGTTTTATTTGAGGGGGGGGTCTCACTCACAGTGAGGGAGCAGCGAGCCGATTGGCAGATGCAGAGTGAAGTGAGAGAGCTGGTGTCTGGTTCGACCATGGCCTGGATGTAGGAAGGACCTGATCCATTCACAGCATGGTGGACCAGCACCAGAGTCTTGAAGCAGATTCGGGCCGCCACTGGTAACATGTGAAGGGAGCGGAGAAGCGGTGCATTGTGGGAGAACTTGGGTAGATTGAAGACCAGTCGGGCTGCTGCATTCTGGGTGAGCTGTAGAGGTCGGATGGCTCAGTCCAGCTGCAGGAGTCAAGACGTGAGATGACAAGAGCCTGGACAAGAACCTGCATCGCCTTTGAGTCAGTAGAGGACGTGTCCTCCTGATATTGTACAGAGTGTGTCTACAGGAGGGGACGTGTCCTCCTGGTGTTGTACAGAGTGTCTGCAGGAGGGGACGTGTCCTCCTGATGTTGTACAGAGTGTGTCTGCAGGAGGGGACGTGTCCTCCTGATGTTGTACAGAGTGTGTCTACAGGAGGGGACGTGTCCTCCTGGTGTTGTACAGAGTGTCTGCAGGAGGGGACGTGTCCTCCTGATGTTGTACAGAGTGTGTCTGCAGGAGGGGACGTGTCCTCCTGATGTTGTACAGAGTGTGTCTACAGGAGGGGACGTGTCCTCCTGGTGTTGTACAGAGTGTCTGCAGGAGGGGACGTGTCCTCCTGGTGTTGTACAGAGTGTGTCTGCAGGAGGGGACGTGTCCTCCTGGTGTTGTACAGAGCGATTTGTTGCAGCGTTGTTGGCACCGAAGGACAGTTGGTCGTCCAGTGTCACACCCAGATTCCTTGCAGTCCGAGTCGGGGAAACAACAGAGATGCCGATGTTAATGGTGAGGTCTTGGATGGGAGAGCCCTTTCCCGGAAGGAAGGAGCTCGGTCTATAGAGCAGACACACTGCAGACACACGTTAACACACCGACAGGATGAAGAGTATCAGCAGGAAACTTCTGACGCCATCGAGCTGCTACTACAGGACAGAGCATTTTCTATTCATCCTGTCGTGGAGCTTCTGAGTGAATGTGTTCTTCTTCTCTGACTGACACATGCTAAACCCCCCCGTCGACAGGAAGGGGCGGGACTTAGCCTCTGTACATCACAACATACGCCTCACTTTGTGCGTTTATAGCGGTTATAAATGAGACCCCCGGGACTCAACCAACCTGTGTTATTCCTCCACACACACGGAGACACACGCAAACACACACACACACACTCCTCCCTTATCTCTGTCCTGTTGTTGTAATCTGAAACAGAACAAAACACAGGATACAGCTGTCCGTCAAAATGTTGCAGAGGAAACACACACACACACATGCTTTTACATGCTCTGTAAAAATGAAATAAATCAGTGTTGAGTTGCGTTTTTGAGTTTAACAAACCTTCGGTTTTATTCCCTTTTGAAGTTGGTCCTTGATTGAGAGAGAGCGCTGCAGCAAAGCTGTCAGAGCGAGACTTCTGGTGGAGACTAACGGAGCGGATCAAGGTAAAGAAACAGGTTTGATTCTGCTCCATAATGTAGTCAGAACTTATAACACCAGTCTGAGCCGTCACACTTCAGCGGACCAGTTCAGGGCGACACTGCAGCGCTCTCTCTCAGCACTGCACCAATAGAGAGAGTAGAAACAGAAGGTTGATTTGATTTAACGCTCTGTCTTCATGTCCCACAGAAGAATTAAAGAAATGTTTCTGAAGATGTTTTTGTGTCCAACCACAGAACACATGCAGACGAGCAGCAGTGGGTTTAAAGATTTAAGTCAGAAATAAAAGTGTGTACTAGAATGTATATTCTGTTTTATTATTGTTGTTTGTATCTTATATCATTATTGGTTATTTTATTGTTATATTATTATTTTTTAAATCGATTTTATTTGCTTCCTAAATTGATTTATACATAAATTATTTTTTAAGTAGAAAAGAATGTAAACTGTTATTTGTGATCTTCAGTATTTATCTTATTTATTTAATATGAAACAGAAGTTATGAAGCACAATGTGTGTATATATATATATATATATATATATATATATATATATATATATATATATACACACACACACAGTATGTATATATATATATATATATATATACATACAGTATATATATAAATATACATACTGTATATATATATATATATATATATATATATACAGTATGTAAATATTTATATATACATACAGTATATATATATATGTATATACTGTAAATATAAATATATACAGTATATATATATATATATATATATATACTGTATGTATATATATATATATATACTGTATGTATATATATATATATACAGTATGTAAATTTTATATATACATACAGTATATATATATATATATATATATATATATATACTGTATGTATATATATATACACTGTATGTATGGCACCTCGTCTCTCTGAATTCTTCACTCTTCTCTTCCTCTCTTTGTTCCTCCTACAAAGGAAAGTTTAAACTTCGTCACGTGTTTCAGTTTCAGTCACACAGAATTCTTTCTGTGTGACTGAAACTCTCCACCTGACGAAGTTTAAACTCAGCTGCAGAACTTTGTGTTTATGCTGTAATATTATTGTATTTAATTAATATTCTATTTCATATATATTTCACATATTCTTGCACTATTTGCATGCTGGAGTTTGGGATTTGAGATGTTCATTGCCATCAACCGCACTGTAGCTGGAGCATGTGATATATAAGCCTTTGAATTTTTGAATCGTTCCATCTTTGCATCCTGAATAACTCTTCTCCTCAGTCAGCTGTGGAGCTGTAAACTGGACAAACCTGATAGGATGACAGAGCTGTCAATCAAAGTGTTGACAAACAAAGCTCTGTATGAGCAGCAGTCTCCTGACTGGGGGGGGGGGTAGATAGAGAGAAAGTGGAGTGAGAATAAAGGGAGGAGAAACAAAGTAGAGGGACAGAGGGGGGGGGGGGGGGGTGGGGGGGGTGGACGATTAATAACAGAGAGTCTCTATTGTGAGAAACAGAGTGTCCTTTGTTAGGGAGCTGAGACACACAGATACACACGGATACACACAGAGACACACTGAGACACACACAGAGACACACTGAGACACACACAGAGACACACTGAGACATACAGAGACACACAGAGACACACAGAGACACAATGAGACACACAGAGACACACTGAGACACACAGAGACACACAGAGACACACAGAAACACACTGAGACACAATGAGACACAAAGAGACACACAAAGACACACAGAGACACACAGAGACACACAAAGACACACAGAGACACACTGAGACACACATAGACACAGAAACAAACTGAAACACACAGAGACACACAGAGACATAATGAGACACACAGAGACACAATGAGACACAATGAGACACACAAAGACACACAGAGACACACTGAGACACACAGAGACACAATGAGACACACAGAGACACAATGAGACACACAGAGACACAGAAACAAACTGAAACACACTGAGACACACAGAGACACAATGAGACACACAGAGACACCGAAACACACTGAGACACAATGAGACACACAGAGACACAATGAGACACACAGAGACACAGAAACAAACTGAAACACACAGAGACACACAGAGACACAATGAGACACACAGAGACACAGAAACAAACTGAAACACACAGAGACACACAGAGACACAATGAGACACACAGAGACACACAGAGACACAATGAGACACACAGAGACACACAGAGACACACAGAGACACACAGAGACACAGAGACACAATGAGACACACAGAGACACACAAAGACACACTGAGACACAATGAGACACACAGAGACACAATGAGACACACAGAGACACACTGAGACACACTGAGACACACAGAGACACACAGAGACACAGAGAGACACAGAGACACACAAAGACACACTGAGACACACAGAGACACAGAGAGACACTGAGACTGATCATTTTAAACCTGCGTTCTGCTCCTTTAAGAGAAGCTACATGACATAATTTGTTCCTGGGAGTTTCTGAAGAGGAAGAAATGTTGATCCCACTTCCTGTTCAGGAGAACAAGAGGCAACACACACACACAGACACACAGAGACACACACAGACAACACACACATACACACACACACACAGAAAACACACACATACATACACACACACAGAGAGACACACACAGACACACACACACACACACACACACACACAGAGACACACAGAGAGACACCACAGAGACACACACAGAGACACACACAGACACAGAGAGACACAGAGAGACACACACACACACACACACAGAGAGAGAGACACACACAGAGAGACACACACAGACAACACACACAGACACACAGACACACACACACAGAGACACACACAGACACACACAGAGACACACAGAGACACATACAGACACACACACACACAGACACACACAAACACATACACACACACTTACACAGAGACACACACAGAGACACACACAACCACACACACAGACAAACACAGAGACACACACAGACACACACGCAGACATCACACGAGACACACACAGCAACAGAGACACACACAGACACACACACACACACACACACACACACACACAGACACACACAAACACATACACACACACTTACACAGAGACACACACAGAGACACACACACACAGAGAGACACACACACACAGAGACACACACACACACACACACAAAGACACACACAGACACACACACAGCGACGTCCCGTTTCGGAGACTCCTTCAAATGTTACTTATTTTCCTGGATTTGGAGGAAACATCTGATGGAACCTTCACGGCCGCACATATCTTCCCCCCCCCTACGGGACGTTAGCGGCGATGCTATGCTAAGCTAGCTGCTAGGAGCTGCTCTACTATGCAACTTGGTTACAGCCTTGGAAAGTAAAACTTTTTTAGAGCTAAACTTTCAAACCTAAGAGTTTTAAATGTTGATTTATATTTAACGTCGATTAATTATACTTTGTACCTGCTTGCTTTTCAGACGGTTTAATATCAAGTCCAGCTCAGTCGTTGGCATCGATTACACATATTATATTATTTATAATATCTGCAGGGAGAGGAGGAGAGGAGGAGGAGAAGAGGAGAGGAGAGAGGAGGAGGAGGAAGAGGAGAAGAGGAGAGGAGGAGGAGAGGAGAGGAGAGAAGAGGAGAGAGAGAGGAGAAGAGGAGGAGATGATAGCCGAGGAGAGGGGTGGAGTGAGGGGCTGAGCTCGGAATCGGAAAGGAGGAAGAGAGAGCTCCGCGAGGAGTCTCTTCTCGAAGAGCCTCTTCTCTCGTCCGAAGCTATCTCCCTCTCGGCTCGGCGCTGGCGGCGGGCTTCGCGGAGTTTTCCTCGTCTTCCGCTTCTTCGGCTTCTTCTCTCCTCTCCATCCTCGGCGAGTCTCTATCCCCCCTCGTCCCTAGCGAGGCCGCCCGTACCTCAGGCTCCTCCGTCGCTTCCCGCCTCCTCCTTCGCCGCCTCGCCGCCTCGCCGCCTCCTCCGCCGCCGTCGCCGCCCCTTCTCCTCCTCCCCTCCGCCTGCTCCGCCCCCCTCCTCTCAGCCCAGAAGAAGAAGAGAAGAGAAGAAGAAGAAGTAGAAGAAGGAGAAGAAGAAGAAGGAGGAGAAGAAGAAGGAGAAGAAGAAGGAGAAGAAGAAGAACATTATGAACTCTTCTCCTCAGCTGTCCTGATGATCATCATCTCTTTTTTCAAGACAACATAATTTCTGTCAAATGTTGTATTTGTACTATGTTGTTTATCCTGTACACACGACATCTATTGCACGTCTGTCCGTCCTGGGAGAGGGTCTGAGAACAGCGGGTGTAAGGACAGAGGGTCTGAGGACAGAAGTTCTGAGAACAGAGGGTCTAAGGACAGAGGGTCTAAGGACAGAGGGTGTAAGGACAGAGGGTCTAAGGACAGAGGGTCTAAGGACAGAGGGTGTAAGGACAGAGGGTCTAAGGACAGAGGGTCTAAGGACAGAGAGTCTAAGGACAGAGGGTCTGAGAACAGAGGGTCTAAGGACAGAGAGTCTAAGGACAGAGGGTCTAAGGACAGAGAGTCTAAGGACAGAGGGTCTAAGGACAGAGGGTCTAAGGACAGAGAGTCTAAGGACAGAGGGTCTGAGAACAGAGGGTCTAAGGACAGAGGGTCTAAGAACAGAAGGTCTAAGGACAGAGGGTCTGAGAACAGAGGGTCTAAGGACAGAGGGTGTAAGGATAGAGGGTGTAAGGACAGAGGGTCTAAGGACAGAGGGTGTAAGGACAGAGGGTCTAAGGACAGAGGGTCTAAGGACAGAGGGTGTAAGGACAGAGAGTCTAAGGACAGAGGGTCTAAGGACAGAGGGTGTAAGGACAGAGGGTCTAAGGACAGAGGGTCTAAGGACAGAGGGTGTAAGGACAGAGGGTCTAAGGACAGAGGGTCTAAGAACAGAGGGTCTAAGGACAGAGGGTGTAAGGACAGAGGGTCTAAGGACAGAGGGTGTAAGGACAGAGGGTCTAAGGACAGAGGGTCTAAGAACAGAGGGTCTAAGGACAGAGAGTCTAAGGACAGAGGGTCTGAGAACAGAGGGACTAAGGACAGAGGGTGTAAAGACAGAGGGTCTAAGGACAGAGGGTCTAAGAACAGAAGGTCTAAGAGGGTCTAAGGACAGAGGGTCTAAGGATAGAGGGTCTAAAGACAGAGAGTCTAAGGATAGAGGGTCTAAGGACAGAGGGTCTAAGGACAGAGGGTCTAAGGATAGAGGGTCTAAAGATGGAGAGTCTAAGGACAGAGGGTCTAAGGACAGAGGGTCTAAGGACAGAGGGTGTAAGGACAGAGGGTATAAGGACAGAGGGTCTAAGAACAGAAGGTCTAAGGACAGAGGGTCTGAGAACAGAGGGTCTAAGGACAGAGGGTCTAAGGACAGAGGGTCTAAGGATAGAGGGTCTAAAGACGGAGAGTCTAAGGACAGAGGGTCTAAGGACAGAGGGTGTAAGGACAGAGGGTCTGAGAACAGAGGGTCTAAGGACAGAGGGTCTAAGGACAGAGGGTCTAAGGATAGAGGGTCTAAAGACGGAGAGTCTAAGGACAGAGGGTCTAAGGACAGAGGGTGTAAGGACAGAGGGTGTAAGGACAGAGGGTCTAAGGACAGAGGGTCTAAGGACAGA
Source organism: Cottoperca gobio (assembly GCF_900634415.1). Lineage (NCBI taxonomy): Eukaryota > Metazoa > Chordata > Actinopteri > Perciformes > Bovichtidae > Cottoperca > Cottoperca gobio. Next base: position 68,588 of record NW_021166989.1, on the reverse strand, counting down.
GGGTGTAAGGACAGAGGGTCTAAGGACAGAGGGTCTAAGGACAGAGAGTCTAAGGACAGAGGGTCTGAGAACAGAGGGTCTAAGGACAGAGAGTCTAAGGACAGAGGGTCTAAGGACAGAGAGTCTAAGGACAGAGGGTCTAAGGACAGAGGGTCTAAGGACAGAGAGTCTAAGGACAGAGGGTCTGAGAACAGAGGGTCTAAGGACAGAGGGTCTAAGAACAGAAGGTCTAAGGACAGAGGGTCTGAGAACAGAGGGTCTAAGGACAGAGGGTGTAAGGATAGAGGGTGTAAGGACAGAGGGTCTAAGGACAGAGGGTGTAAGGACAGAGGGTCTAAGGACAGAGGGTCTAAGGACAGAGGGTGTAAGGACAGAGAGTCTAAGGACAGAGGGTCTAAGGACAGAGGGTGTAAGGACAGAGGGTCTAAGGACAGAGGGTCTAAGGACAGAGGGTGTAAGGACAGAGGGTCTAAGGACAGAGGGTCTAAGAACAGAGGGTCTAAGGACAGAGGGTGTAAGGACAGAGGGTCTAAGGACAGAGGGTGTAAGGACAGAGGGTCTAAGGACAGAGGGTCTAAGAACAGAGGGTCTAAGGACAGAGAGTCTAAGGACAGAGGGTCTGAGAACAGAGGGACTAAGGACAGAGGGTGTAAAGACAGAGGGTCTAAGGACAGAGGGTCTAAGAACAGAAGGTCTAAGGACAGAGGGTCTGAGAACAGAGGGTCTAAGGACAGAGGGTCTAAGGATAGAGGGTCTAAAGACAGAGAGTCTAAGGATAGAGGGTCTAAGGACAGAGGGTCTAAGGACAGAGGGTCTAAGGATAGAGGGTCTAAAGATGGAGAGTCTAAGGACAGAGGGTCTAAGGACAGAGGGTCTAAGGACAGAGGGTGTAAGGACAGAGGGTATAAGGACAGAGGGTCTAAGAACAGAAGGTCTAAGGACAGAGGGTCTGAGAACAGAGGGTCTAAGGACAGAGGGTCTAAGGACAGAGGGTCTAAGGATAGAGGGTCTAAAGACGGAGAGTCTAAGGACAGAGGGTCTAAGGACAGAGGGTGTAAGGACAGAGGGTCTGAGAACAGAGGGTCTAAGGACAGAGGGTCTAAGGACAGAGGGTCTAAGGATAGAGGGTCTAAAGACGGAGAGTCTAAGGACAGAGGGTCTAAGGACAGAGGGTGTAAGGACAGAGGGTGTAAGGACAGAGGGTCTAAGGACAGAGGGTGTAAGGACAGAGGGTCTAAGGACAGAGGGTCTGAGAACAGAGGGTCTAAGGACAGAGGGTGTAAGGACAGAGGGTCTAAGGACAGAGGGTGTAAGGACAGAGGGTGTAAGGACAGAGTGTCTAAGGACAGAGGGTGTAAGGACAGACGGTCTAAGGACAGAGGGTGTAAGGACAGAGGGTCTAAGGACAGAGGGTCTAAGGACAGAGGGTGTAAGAAGACAGTATGACAGTGTCTAAGGACAGAGGGTGTAAGGACAGACGGTCTAAGGACAGAGGGTGTAAGGACAGAGGGTCTAAGGACAGAGGGTCTAAGGACAGAGGGTGTAAGGACAGACGGTCTAAGGACAGAGGGTCTAAGGACAGAGGGTCTAAGGACAGAGGGTGTAAGGACAGAGGGTCTAAGGACAGAGGGTCTAAGGACAGAGGGTGTTGTAACCTGTACAGTCTGTAAACACTGAGACAAATGTATAATTTGTGATATTGGGCTATACAAATATATTTGATTTGATGTCTCCACTTCTCCCTCCCTGATCTTTTCACTTCACTGTTCCAGTTAATTGTGACGCTCGGGCTGAAACAGGAAGCTGAGTTTCCTCCGGACAGGATGTTTGTGCAGCGTGTGAACGCCCCCCCCCCCCCCCACGCACTCTGCATCAGCTCGATGGAGCTTTTATGTTTTATATTGACATTAAACATTATTGTCGTCCAAACAGATTCATTTTTGGCGATTTCACTAATTTGTCCATTTCATCCTGAAAATCATTTTTATTTTAAATTCAGTCCAAAGATTTTAGTTTTGTCAAAAACTCTGAAAACATTCAGTTTACTGGAATAAAAGAGAGAACCATAAACTGACACATAGAGGGAAGAGATGTTTATATAATTATCTACATTATTAAATGATTGTAAACGAGCTGCCAATTAAGTTTTAATTAACTGCATTGACTTGGTAGAAAAAGTACTTTAAGTGAATAAATATTAATAAGATAATATAAAGTGACACATGCTGTATAACAAGGTGTGATGAATGTGAAGAGTGAAATAAAGAAAATATTTGCAGCTGTAATAACTGTCAAGACTTTTTATATGAATCATAATGTTTTATAGTAAAAGTACAAAAGTATTATTATCAAACTGTATTTTAAAGTACTAAAAGTCCTCATTGTCCAGAATAATATATATTATTGTATTATAATTATTGATGAGTTAATGTGTTCAATTCATTATTTTAATTACTTATCATACTTAATCATTTATTAGTTATTATATATCATGAATAAATTATTTTAGATATCATAAAGATATCATAATATAATTCTAAATAAATGATTAAAGATTATATTATAAAGATATATACATGTACTATTATAAATACATTTAGTATAGATAATATAGATATTATCATATATTCTTTTATATATATATATTATATAAATTATTAAAGATATTATCATTACTATAAATATATATTAAATACATTATTACATATATTATTATAAGTAATTATTTTTTGTGTTATTAAAGATGTTATCGTGAAAATATAAAAGATATTAAACTGATGTTTTTGTGTCTCTGTCACACACACACACACACATCCACTCAGAAAACCAGGACTCAATCAGAATCAAAACTATATGAATAATCAGGACTCACATCAACTCCGCTTCAATCTAAGACCAAAGTATTAAAGAGTCTCACCTCTGATCCGGGTCCTGTCTCTCTGTCTCTGGTCCGGGTTCTGTCTCTCTGGTTCTGTCTCCGGTTCTGTCTCTGGTCCGGGTCCTGTCTCTCTGGTTCTGTCTCCGGTTCTGTCTCTGGTCTCTGCAGGTTTGAGTCGGAGAATGATCGCGTGCTCTCCGGAGCGGCTCTCAGTCTCACTGCAGCTCAGGGAGGAGACACTGAAGTCAAGTTACATGTTTCAAAATAAAAGCCACGATACCGTAAACTTCTTCTTACCAAAATAAAACTCATATTGATGCTCCAGTTATTTTACTGAACCCACAATAAAATCAGTAATCATTAATAAATAGAAATGAAAATAATGAAGTGAACTACGTAATACACAATACAACTAGTATAAGTTAAAGCAACATTTAGTAGAAAAATATATCAATATATTATTAATAATAATAATAATAATAATAATAATAATAATAATAATACATTAGACTTGTATATCGCTTTTCTTGTAACTCAAAAACGCTTGACAGAGTGAGAGTTATTAATATATTATACTATTAAAAAGAGTCTGTCACAATCCAATCAGCCATCAATAAATACAAATAAAGGCCTATATATACTGATTCAAAACAATATAATATAAAATATAATAACGATCTAATGATCACTAACTAACTAGATATTTAAAGCATTGTATTTCCTTTATGTGAATTAATAATCTATTTATTAGATATAATAATACAAAAAATAGTTAATCAGAAAGTTCAAAAAATAAATAAGGAAACCATAGTAAGAACACATCTAATAATAAAATAATAACTTAAGAATTGTTAAGTTGCAAATAATTAAATAAATGCATATTAGAAAATAATTCAATAAATAAAAAATCATGTCATCATCATGGTTCTAATTTCATTAATCACTGATAAAGAACAAATAATGAAATACAGTAACACAGTTTATAAACATAAAATATATCCTCGTAGATACGTGACTTTAACAAAAAACATTACTGTTCATATTGTTTGGTTATGATTTTATTATCTCAGTTTTTAATATTCAGGCATTAAATGACATATATATATATTTAACAGTTACAGTTTTTTTATAGTTTTATTTTGAAGTTTCTGTGTTGCAGGTACAGTTTCCTGTAGAGACCCCCGCCCTCTGCTCTGATTGGATAATTGCCACAGGTTCAGCCATCTTGTATGAATATCAACCCTGCTGATGAAACATGTTGGTTAAATAAATATAAAACTCAGTCGTCAGTAACTTTGAAGCCAAGTAGTTTCTCCTGATTCCAGCAGCAGCAGATGTCTTCATGTCTAATCCTGTAATCCTCCTCAGATGAGCCGCAAGTTTTTATCTCTAATCTCCACAGTCTGCTTTCTTCTGCTCTTCTTCAGCTGACAACATGAAACAACCTCAAACTGTGAAACTGTCAACAAAGAGACACTAAGCGACTACAAAGAGACACTTAACAACCACAAAGAGACACTAAGGGAACACAAAGAGACACTAAGCGAACACAAAGAGACACTTAACAACCACAAAGAGACACTGAGCGAATACAAAGAGACACTTAACAACCACAAAATGACACTAAGCGACTAAAAAGAGACACTAAGCGAACAGAAAGAGACACTAAGCGAACACAAAGAGACACTAAGCGACGACAAAAAGACACCTAACAACCACAAAGAGACACTAAGCGAACACAAAGAGACACTAAGCGACCACAAAGAGACACTAAGCGAACACAAAGAGACAACTAACAACCACAAAGAGACACTAAGCGAACACAAAGAGACACTAAGCGACCACAAAGAGACACTAAGCGAACACAAAGAGACACTTAACAACCACAAAGAGACACTGAGCGACTACAAAGAGACACTTAACAACCACAAAATGACACTAAGCGACTAAAAAGAGACACTAAGCGAACACAAAGAGACACTAAGCGAACACAAAGAGACACTAAGCGACCACAAAGAGACACTTAACGACCACAAAGAGACACTAAGCGACTACAAAGAGACACTAAGCGACTACAAAGAGACACTTAACAACCACAAAATGACACTAAGCGACTAAAAAGAGACACTAAGCGAACACAAAGAGACACTAAGCGAACACAAAGAGACACTAAGCGACTACAAAAAGACACCTAACAACCACAAAGAGTCACTAGGCGAACACAAAGAGACACTAAGCGACCACAAAGAGACACTAAGCGAACACAAAGAGACACTTAACGACCACAAAGAGACACTAAGCGACTACAAAGAGACACTTAACAACCACTAAGCGACTACAAAGAGACACTTAACGACCACAAAGAGACACTAAGCGACCACAAAGAGACACTAAGCGAACACAAAGAGACACTAAGCGACTACAAAGAGACACTTAACGACCACAAAGAGACACTAAGCGACTACAAAGAGACACTTAACAACCCCAAAAGACACTAAGCGAACACAAAGAGACACTTAACAACCACTAAGCGACTAAAAAGAGACACTTAACGACCACAAAGAGACACTGAGCGACCACAAAGAGACACTTAATGACCACAAAGAGACACTGAGCGACCACAAAGAGACACTAAGCGAACACAAAGAGACACTTAACAACCACAAAGAGACACTGAGCGACTACAAAAAGACACCTAACAACCACAAAGAGACACTAAGCGAACACAAAGAGACACTAAGCGACCACGAAGAGACACTAAGCGAACACAAAGAGACACTTAACGACCACAAAGAGACACTAAGCGACTACAAAGAGACACTTAACAACCACTAAGCGACTACAAAGAGACACTAAGCGACCACAAAGAGACACTAAGAGAACACAAAGAGACACTAAGCGACTACAAAGAGACACTTAACAACCACAAAGAGACACTAAGCGACTACAAAGAGACACTTAACAACCACAATGAGACACTAAGCGACTACAAAGAGACACTTAACAACCCCAAAAGACACTAAGCGAACACAAAGAGACACTTAACAACCACAAAGAGACACTAAGCGACTACAAAGAGACACCTAACGACCACAAAGAGACACTAAGCGACTACAAAGAGACACTTAACAACCACTAAGCGACTAAAAAGAGACACTTAACGACCACAAAGAGACACTAAGCGACCACAAAGAGACACTAAGCGAACACAAAGAGACACTTAACAACCACAAAGAGACACTAAGCGACTACAAAGAGACACTTAACCACAATGAGACACTAGGCGAACACAAAGAGACACTAAGCGACCACAAAGAGACACTAAGCGAAACAAAGAGACACTAAGCGACTACAAAGAGACACTAAGCGAACACAAAGAGACACTTAACAACCACAAAAAGACACTAAGCGACTACAAAGAGACACTTAACAACCACAAAGAGACACTAAGCGACTACAAAGAGACACTAAGCGACTACAAAGACACACTTAACAACCACAAAGAGACACTAAGCGAACACAAAGAGACACTTAACAACCATAAAGAGACACTAAGCGACTACAAAGAGACACTAAGCAAACACAGAGAGACACTCAGCGACTACAAAGAGACACTTAACAACCACAGAGACACTAAGTGACTACAAAGAGACACTAAGCGAACACAAAGAGACACTAAGCGACCACAAAGAGACACTAAGCGAACACAAAGAGACACTAAGCGACTACAAAGAGACACTAAGCGAACACAAAGAGACACTAAGCGACTACAAAGATACACTTAACGACCACAAAGAGACACTAAGCGACTACAAAGAGACACTTAACGACCACAAAGAGACACTAAGCAAACACAAAGAGACACTTCACAACCACAAAGAGACACTAAGCGACTACAAAGAGACACTTAACAACCACAAAGAGACACTAAGCGACTACAAAGAGACACTGAACAACCACTAAGCGACTACAAAGAGACACTTAACGACCACAAAGAGACACTGAACAACCACTAAGCGACTACAAAGAGACACTTAACGACCACAAAGAGACACTGTACAACCACTAAGCGACTACAAAGAGACACTTAACGACCACAAAGAGACACTAAGCGAACACAAAGAGACACTAAGCAACTACAAAGAGACACTTAACGACCACAAAGAGACACTGCAGAGGACCCCCTGTTGAAGGCCTATGCAGTAGAGGAAGAGGACAGTGTCTCCTGTCCTCTCAGTATAAGAGTCTTTCTGTCCTTTCAGTATAAGAGTCTTCCTGTCCTCTCAGTAGAAGACGCGGGACCGTTTCCTCTTTGCTGCCCAAACAACAATCTCAGCGCAGCAGACAGGAAACAGGAAGTGCCTGAGACAATACAGAGGCCAGCTGCGTGTTTGTGGCAGAGAAGAAGAAGGAAGCAGGAACATGAAGTTTCCTCAGGACGAACACTGAGGAGCTGCAACGTTCCCACGTGTGTGTGGACGCGCTGGGCAGGTTGTTACGAATGTCCTGATAAACCTTCTGAAGCAGCAGAGACAAGAACTTTGTGTCCTCAGTCTCAAGACTCCTGCAGCACCACCATGTGGTCGCACACTGAGGCACAAGGCTGCAGGAGCTGAGAACTTCTACAACATGTTCATATTTTACACTTTTATTCTGTAAAAAGCTGCTTTAACAACTTAAATCAAGATAAAAACGATCACAGGAGCAGAAAGTTCAAACTGCACAAGTTGATTAAAGGCTTTAATAACATAATCAAATCCTTTACTGCAGGTACTAATACTACACTGGGAAAATACTGCAATACAAGTAAGAGTCCTGCATTCAAAACTTTGATAATGTTAAAGTACTTAAAGTAAAAGCACTGAGCCAACACTATGTAAAGTGCATTAATAGCCAACATTTCAAAGTAAAAACCCAAAAAGCTTTTTCATTGACGGATTCTTCACATAAACTCATTTACAGTGAAGAGAAAGAATCTTTTAAAGTTTCAATTATTTTAACTTTATGATTGTTTGTTTCTGTGAGAAGCTGAACACTCAGGTTCATTAAACTCAAGTTAAATAACATTAACTCCTTTAAATGTGAAGCAGAAGGATGAGGTTATTAAAGTTATTAGTTACTAAAGTTCAGGCTGTAGTTCAGGGATCTGTCCACCAGAAAGCGCTGCTGACTCACTTCACTTCAAACTAAGAATTAAAGTTAATCAGACATCAAACAGTTTGCATAATTTTATATTATAATATATTAATATAATATATATATATATATATATTATAATATAATATGTATATAATATATTATTATACTATATCATATTATAATATGATATATATCATATTATAATATTATATCGTATTATAATATAATATATCATATTATCATATATTATATCATATTATAATATGATATATTATATTATAATATAATATATTATATCATATTACAATATAATATTATTATTATATATATAATATATTATAATATGATATAATATATTATAATATGATATATCATATAATATATCATATGATATAATATATATATATTATAATATAAGATAACATATGATATTATAATATGATATAATATGATATAATATATTTAATATAAAGATAATTAATCAGAAAATATTTTAATAATAAGTGAGTAACTTCAGTTCCAGAGATGTGAATATCTTCATATTTCGAATAGTTTGTTGCTGAGGGCTCTGTGTTTTTTTTATACCATTATATATATTTTATATATATAACATTTTATAGACATGTGTAGAATCACATATATGTTGTTGTTGCAAGTACAATAAACAGTTAGAAACTTTATCCGTGCATGAAGCTTGTGAGTCCTGCAGACACTTTAATCCCATTTTTATTTGTCTAATCCTGAATAATCTGCTCATCGTTTACAGCCTGAGTTGGAGCTGAACCATGGAAGAAGAACGCAGAGGAAAACCGAATCCTGCTGAAGTCCGTGACAAACAAACCACCCAACAAACAAAGAATGAGACTCCATGTTCTCAGTCACTTCAGGTCTCCTCGTCCTCGCTGTGGTGCGTCTTCTCCTCGCTCAGGCCGCTCTCGTCGATGTTCTCCAGAGAGTCGGCGCGCTGCAGCGTCAGCTCCGACACGCTGAGGCACGGCAGCGCGTTCTGCTCCGGGAACATCCACGGCTTCAGGTTTGGGTTGTGCTTCCGCTTCCAGTCTGGATACTTCAGGGACGCCTTGTAGATCCTCCTCATGGCCTGAGAGCAACGTGAGGACACGTGATGAAGAGCTGCATGATATTCGTCTCAGATTCACAGAAGAAGAAGAAGAAGAACTTTACCTTTGGAGCCACAAACTGAGAGACTCTGTTCACCACCCACTTTGGTAACGAACCTGCGGACAGAGAGGACAGACGATCACGGAGTGTCTCTGTGAGGACCAATGTCTCTTTTAAACCTTGGACTGCGTCTCTAGGAAAATCATACTGATTGTAAAAGTGAGGACATTTCTTTTACACTTTTCTTTAGAAATTTGGGCCATTTTTTTTTTAAATTATGAACATATGTAGAAAGTTATGGCAATTTAAAGAAGTGGATACATTTTTAGAAAGTGAGTCAATTCTTTGTAACGTGAGGACTTTTTTTATCAGTTCTGGAAAGTGAAGTAAGTGAAACAACAAGTGATGGCATCAGAAGCAGTCAGTGTTATGGGACCTCAGGTTACTTGCATGGATGTAGTAGTATGAGCAGTTTTACTGTGTGTTACGGCCACGGCCTTATTTATCTGCGGGGGATTACTTTGTGGATGCATGCACCTTTTGTCCCTAGTTAGGTATGCAGATTTGCATGTGTGACCGCCACCCGCTTGATTGGCTGCGACACCTTCCTCCTCCCACCTTGATGTGACCGGTTGTGATTGGGGTGCACCTGTTCCGGTGGATACAAATGCCAGGCCAGCTCGACAGTCGGGGCTGCTGGTGTTGTCAGCCGCATGCCTCGTACTTGTGTGTGTGTGGATACTAGAGTATCGTATCTTGTGGGTTGAAATTCTGTCTTCTGTATCCTAACTAGACTAGTGGTGGAACTAGATTTACCGTTGGCGTAAATTGATTAGAAGTTTGCAGCGTTTTCTGTTAGGCACGTTAGGGTGCCCCGGCGCTTTTGTATTCTTTTGTTGTCAAGTTTTCACCGAGTTTGTTTTGTTAGTTTGGCTTTTATGCCTTATTTGCTCTTGTGTTAAGAGCCCTCCTTTTGTTCTTTGTGGTGTCGTTAAAAGCAATTGTCTGTCAAATTGTCCACCATATTTAATAAATATCTTATTTTGCCATCAACATCTGGTGTATGTTACTCCCTTTTCCCTCGCCGAGCCGGGTCGTAACATGTGTACATGCAGTATGTAGGTCATATAACACACACAAACACACACACACACACACACACACACATCTGGACATAAATAATGTGTACTAAAAGCTGAATTTAGCAAACTGGTGAAAATTGCTATTCAGCATATTTGCTGGTTGGAGGCAAAACACACACATCCGGTTTCTGCTCCAACACACAACACACACATCCTGTTTCTGCTCCAACACACACATATACACACTTCCTGTTTCTTCTCCAAGACACATCATCTGGTTTTACTGGTTATTTATTGACTGACATTAAAGTGAATCAGCGAGAGGACTGTGGGGTTAGTGTCTCACCTTTGGGGTCCATCTGAGTCAGGTAGTAGAGGGTGGAGCAGCTGGCTCCGTTGGACTGGATCAGGTATCCGGTCAGCAGGGACACGGCTCGGACGTAATCCTTCTTGGGAGGATGTTGCTGAGGAGACAGAGAGGAGGAGGGGGGGTCTGAATCAAGGGGCGGATGAACAATTCTTCACTTTGCGAGACATTGAGGGTACATTCTGAGCTATGCGCTCTCTGAGAGCCGTTCTCTTTACAGAGTTTAGTTTTCAGGGTGTGAAAACAATCCAAGGAAGCAACTTGAACACCAGGAAACATCCCAGAACCTCAACATTAAAGCATTGTGGGTAAACCAAACCAAAACCCTCGTTTACATATCGGACGACTAAATGACATTTAGATTCGTGTTAGAAAGGAAACTAACTGGCTTTTTAAAGCTTTTATTTTGGTAGCCAAAAGTAAATGTGTGGTGAAATAAAAAGTTTGTGAAACAGATTCTGTTCTTTGATTTCAGAAAAGCAAGTTATGTGAAATAATAATAAATATAGATGCTCACCGGATGTTTGACGGAGTAGTTGATGATCAGGTAGTCGTTGCCGAGAGGAAGCCAAGACCTCATCGTCACAAAGTCTCTGTTCTTCAGAGGGCTCGGACATTTCCCTGCAAACAGCACACACACATTAAACGCATTATAGCTATACAAATAAACTATAAATCCAAAGGTTATTTAATGATGCTAACTGTAGATTCTTATCTGAGAGGAACTGACAGGAGTAATATCCGACGTCGGCGTTGGCGGTCAGCCTGCCAATGTCGTACGTGTCGATCATGTTGGTGTCCCACTTTCTGCGGTAGCTGGTGTCATGGAGGACGTCATACAGTGTCTCTGCCGTCACGTCCTTACACACTATCCTCATCTGAGACACAAACACAGAACTATAATGTCACTCACTCACGTGTTCCAGGCACAGACTGTGGATGATGCTTTGAAAGCCTCAAGTTTGTTGTTTTGGACGGCGCTATCTTGGTTTTTGTCTTTTTCGCCATTTTTTGTTTGTTGGAAGCAGCAGTGACACGAGACGTTGGAGCTGAGTACAAACCAACGCTGAACAAATGTTTTTGCCGTCCAAATTTGAACAAATCACTTTGATGAAGTGAAAACAAACTGTGAAAGAGTTTAAGATCTAAGATAAAAACAAAGGTTCACTCCCTTTGTGTCATGTCTAGTTTTACTTCCTGTCTTTGTGTTTTCCCTCCTGTGATTGTTTGCCCTGATTTGAGCCTCCTGTGTCCAATCACCTGCTGCCCTTGTGTCTTTGCTGCCTCCTCCGGCTGTGTCCCGTTCTTGTGATTAGTGTCTGTGTGTATATACAGTCAAGTTTGCAAACCCCTTTCATCTTCTCCATGTTTTATTACGTTACAGACTTTCAGAAGTTCATTTTTTGCCTCAAATATCTACACACAATAGACAATAACGACAAAGTGAAAACAGGTTTTTAGAAAATATGCAATTTATTTTTTAGTCAATAGGTTATTTAGTGGTTACATATCTGTACACACCCTTAGCCTAATACTTAGTTGATGCACCTTTGGCAGCGATTACAGCTTCAAGGCGTCTTGGGAAAGAAGCTACGAGCTTGGCGCACTTGTTTCTGGAGATTTCTGCCCATTCTTCTTGACATATCTTTGGGAGCGTCGGTACACGGCCATTTTCAGCTCTTTCCGCAGATGTTCAATTGGATTCAGGTCTGGGCTCTGGCTGGGCCACTCAAGGACATTCACAGACTTTATCCGAAGCCACTCCTTTGTTCTCTTGACAGTGTGCTTCGGGTTGTTGTCATATTGGAAGGTAAACCTTGGCCCCAGTCTGGGGTCCAGAGCGCTCTGGAGCAGGTTTTCTTCAAGGATCTCAGTGTACTTAGCTGCATTCATCTTTCCCTCTATCAGGACTAGTCGCCCCGTTCCCACTGCTGAAAAACCTCCCCACATCATGATGTTGCCACCGCCATGCTTCACTGTAGGGATGGGATTAGCCCGGTGATGAGCGGTGCCTGGTTTCCTCCAGACGTAACGCTTGGAATTAGGGCCAAAAAGTTCTATTTTGGTTTCATCAGACCAGAGAATTTTGTTTCTCATGGTCTCATGGTCTAACCCTAACCCTAACCCTCATGGTGTTATATCAAAGGGTGTGCACACTTGTGTACATATGATATTTTACATTTTTACTTTGAATAAATTAGCACAAATGTCTAAAAACCTGTTTTCACTTAGTCATTATGGTCTATTGTTTGTAGAATTTTGAGACAGAAAATGAACTCAATCTATTGTAGAATAAGTCGGTAACGTAATAAATGTTTTATGAGAAGGTGAAAGGGGTGTGCAGACTTTCCGGCTTGACTGTATATACCTGGCTGTCATTTGTTCCTTGTCGGTTTGTCTTCCCCTTTTCCATGTTACCTGGTGAGGTTGGTCATGCTGTGTTTGCATCTATGTTACCTGGTGTGGTTCATGCTGTGTCTATGTACCCTGGTGTTCTCTTGTGCCATCGTTTCCATCCTGGTTTGTTCCCTCAGTTTTTGCATTGTGCTTTTTTGTATTTTAGCTTTTGATAGCTTCCTCAGTTTTTTCTTGATACCTTTTGTCTCAAGCTTTATTAAATAAAGCTCTCTTTTTGTTATCTCACACTTTTCTGTCCTTCCCCTTTACCCCATACACGTGAAAGTGCAAACCGACCAAAGATGGACCCAGCAGATCTTTTTGAGGATGAACTTTATATTTTTACCTATTCTTTAATTTGTCCTTTTGATGAATGGAAAAGAGACCCCTGTCGGAAGGACCAACAGGCTACTCTAAAACTGGCTCACAGGAAAGTGGCTGATAAGCCCGGGTTAAAGAGTTTTTTACCTGACTGGATAAAACTCTTTGTAAAAAAAACCCAATGGCAAGTCTTACCCACAGGCCACCTTCTTTTCTGCTAGTCAGCGCCGATCCTCCTGCTCCAGCTCTTGATCTGTTTCGTGGAACTCGCCTGGCCCTGGGAGGTCCTCTGAGCCTCCAGAAGACTTCCAGGCTTCTGAGGAAAAAATCGAGCCGTTTGAGACGCCGTCAGGCAAGCTCTAAGATCCCAGTCCCTGCTGCCGAGCCACGGCAGACCCTGCTGTCGAGCTGCGGCAGACCGCAGCTCCTGCTGCTGAGCCACGGCAGACCCTTGATGCTGTTGTTGAGCTGAGGTAGACCCCTGATCCTGCTGCAGAGTTGCGGCAGACCCATGATCATGAAACTGGACCGTGCCATCAGAGAAGCTAAGCACACCCATGGGCAAAAAATCCAGAGTTTCTTTAATGACTCCATGAATACCAGGCGCATGTGGCAGGGAATTCAGACCATCACTGGATACAAGGCTGCTCCACCACCCTGTGAGGACAACACAATCTTTCTCAACAACCTCAATAATCACTTTGGACGATTTGAGGCACTGAACAACACAACTGCAATGAAAGCTGTTCCCAAGCATGATGAACAATCACTGATCCTCGACACAGTTGAGGTCCAGAGGACGCTGAAGAAAGTTAACCCCCGGAAGGCGGCGGGCCCGGACAGTTTACCAGGACGGCTGCCCATCTCCTCTGCACTCCACCTGAGCATGGCCCATCTGGAGGAGAAGAACACCCATGTGTGAATGCTGTTACTGGATTTCAGCTCAGCATTCAACACCATCATCCCCCAGCATCTGGTAAGAAAACTGGGACCCCTCAGCCTCAACACCCCCCTGTGTAACTAGTTGCTGGATTTCCTCACCAACAGACCCCAGCATGTGTGGGTTGGAAACAGCACTTCCAGCACCATTTCTCAGAGCACCCCACAGGGCTGCGTTCTGAGTCCACTGCTGTTCACCCTGTTAGATCCGCGTAGGTCGCGCCCTGGTCCCTCATGGGCGAGTATCGACCAACTCTCCAACTAACGGGCCCGAGTCCTAATCCTATCAAGTTCTGCCTTAACTAGAATATAGTGACTATTTAAGTTGGTGGCGAGGAGACTTAGCATAGTGTCTACTGCCTGTATACAACCGTCTATCCCGCTTGCACCAATAATCCCGCCAAATTGAATAGCAATGTGAATTCGGCGGCTACCACCAGTCACGGTCGTCTGACAGCTCTCCTCTATCATCTGTGCACTTGGTATTGACTAGGTTTAGTTAGTAGTCAGAAATTGACCACAGGGACATGTTTAATCTACTTGCTAGAGACAACCATTAACAAAACCTTTGAGAAGTTAATCGCGCCAAACCTTTATAAAACACCTCATAAAGATACAAATTCTTACTGTCCACAATTCTAGGTTTAAATCAAAAGATTCATTTTATTTTAAGTATTATAGCAGGCGCAAGGCATACAGCTTAAATTGATTCAAACAACATGTAACATGATTATCAGAATTGATTAACTATAATATAAATCCCTAACACATAACTGCCATGTCTATCTGATTTACTTATCGGTGGGGAGAGTGAGAGAGAGAGAGAGGTCGGATCGCCTGGCCTAGCATTCATATTCTTCCTGCGTGATGAAGGCCTCCGGGCCACTCTTGACTTTGTCGAAAGTCTTTTGAAGTCAGTCCATGTCAATCGTCCATTTGCAGAGTGAGCATAGAAAACTGAAGATTCAATCTGTGAGTCCAAGCTGTTGGGAAGGTGGTTACTCTTATGCTGCACTTCGGTCAGCAACTTGGATCACTTCTTCCAGAGTCTTTTTGGTGTTGTAGTCTTCACATCTCTCATCTCGGGTGAAGACGCAGAGGAAATAACCTTGAGCTTGTGTCAGCTCACTTCTTATATAGGCCTTTTGGTGCACCCGCCTCTCTCTCCCTGTTTCACATACTTTAAGTGTGTGTGTGTTTTGTAGTTCTTTCTGTTGTAGTCCTTTGGTGTGTGTGTCTTGTAGCTCTTGACCTAGACACACTCATACTTCTCTTTTTTGTAGCTCTTGACCTAGACACACTCATACTTCTCCTTTTTAGCTATACTTCCCGTCCATGTTGAGCCTCTCCTTAGTTACACACTCTTGTGTCAGTAAAAGAGCATTCTGGTACATTTCACAACATAGTTTAACCTTTCATTAGTAAGTTACATAGTTGTATCCTTTGTTAATATATCTTTAAGTAATTTACACACATTGCGCATAACAATTTTAGGATTGAGTCTCCGTTTGGCCTTTTGGTCATTTACTTTATCCTTCAATACTTAGAATGGAAAGGCCGAGAGATGAACAGGCCTACTGATTCTCAACCTACTTGACAACCCTGATGACCCATGACTGTTGTACTAGGTTCAGTACGAACCACTTCCTGAAGTACGCGGACGACACAACAGTGGTGGGACTCATCAGGTACAACAACGAACTGGCCTACAGGGAGGAGGTTGTTTTTTCTTTTTTTCTTTTTTGTTTAGTTGGCGCCGACGTGAGTGGCAGCCTCTCCAGTAGCTCTGTGTTTTTCGTGTTGTTTTAGAACTTTAGTTGATTTAGTTAATTAGAATTTTCTGTAGAACATAACTCTATATATCCTATGGATATTTTATTTTACGATAAGCAACAAAGCGGCGGGAAACTTGTTTTTTCAAGGGAGAAGCTGCTTTCACTTCGCACAATGGGGCAAGCCGACATTGTTCACCCCATACCGAAGGAGCTGAGACGGGCGTATCGAGGCCGCAGAGCTGGAGCGAAGGTAAAGGCTAAGCTAGCGGCGAAGCGGTGGAAGTACAAGCCCTCTGTTCCATCGATAGTCATGGGGAATGTGAACTGTTTAACCAACAAGACTGACGAGTTGGCTGCCCTTGTGAAGAACAACAGGACATACGGGGAGAGCAGTTTACTGTGCCTCTCTGAAACATGGCTAACAGCTAACACTCCGGACGCTAACGTGGACCTACCAGGATTCACCACAGTGAGAACGGACAGGGATGCTAAACGTAATGGTAAGCGTAAAGGAGGGGGACTCGCACTATTTATTAACAATAGATGGTGTAACCAAGGACATGTTACGGTTAAGGAGACTACTTGTGAAAAGGACATTGAGCTGCTTGCTGTAGGTCTAAGACCATATTACATGCCTCGGGAATTTTCGCACGCCATTGTTGTTTGTGTTTACATCCCTCCACGTGCACACGCAGAAACCGCGTGTGACGTCATTCACTGCACCATCGCTAGACTGCTAACCCAACACCCAGATGCTTTCATTGCCATCTCAGGAGACTTCAATCATGTAACACTAGACTCCACAGTTTGTAAGCTGCCCCACCAGGAAGAATAGGACATTAGACCTCCTGTATTCTAATGTGAAGGGTGCTTACACCGCCACCCTCCTTCCCCCACTGGGGAAGTCTGATCACAACCTAGTGCTGCTGAAACCACAATACAAACCAAGGATCCAGACACAACCTACAACCACACGTTCCTTTAGGAAGTGGTCTCCGGAGGCAGAGGAGGCTCTGAGAGACTGTTTTGAGTCTACTGACTGGAGCGTCCTGCAAGAGCCACATGGTGAGGACATTGAGGGAGTGTCGCACTGTATCACTAACTACCTGAACTTCTGTATGGATGTTGTGGTTCCCATAAAAACTGAACGCTGCTTCCCTAACAACAAACCCTGGATCACCAGCAATGTCAAGCACATCCTTAACAGGAAGAAGAGGGCATTCAAGGAGGGAGACCGGGAAGAGCTGAAGCGCGTGCAGGGGGAGCTCAAGGTTCAACTGAGAGAGGCAAAGGAGAAATATACAAGGAAAGTAGCTGGACGACAAGCTGGACTGGAAGGCAAATATTGACATTCCTCATAAGAAAGGGCAGAGTCGTCTGTACTTCCTGAGAAGGCTGGGGTCCTTCAAAATCTGCAAAAATTGTTTAATTGCGTAAATGTTTTAAGCTACTGGATGCCTGAATTTACCTCTGGATAAATAAAGTATCTATCTATATATCGGTTCAAAAACGACTTCATGAAAGAAAGGGAAAGGAAAGGAGAGACCCTGCCCGGAGGAAGCCCGGGGCCCCCGTCTGGAGCCAGGCCCAGAGGGAGGGCCCGACAGCGAGCGCCTGGTGGCCGGGTTTGCCACGGAGCCCGGTCGGGCACAGCCCGAAGAAGCTACGTGGTGCCTCCCATCCATCCATCCTGTTGGCCCACCACTCATGGGAAAAACCGCTGGGGTCGGGTGCGCTGTCACACAGGTGGCAGTGATGGTCAGGGACCTCGACAGACCAGACCCGGGCAGCAGAGGCTGGCTCTGGGGACGTGGAACGTCACCTCTCTGTGGGGGAAGGAGCCGAAACTAGTGCGGGAGGTGGATCGCTACCAGTTGGATCTGGTGGTGCTTACCTCCACGCACAGTCTTGGCTCTGGAACCATACTCCTGGATAGGGGTTGGACTCTATTCTTCTCCAGAGTTGCCCAAGGTGTGAGGCGTCGGGCCGGGATGGGGATACTCACTAGCCCCCGGCTGAGCGCCACTACGTTGGAGTTTATCCCGGTGGACGAGAGGGTCGCCTCCCTGCGCCTTCGGGTAATGGGGGGTAAAACTCTGACTGTTGTTTGTGCCTATGCCCCAAACCGCAGTTCTGAGTATTCGGCCTTCTTGGAGACCCTGAATGGAGCCCTGCAGGGGGCTCCAGTAGGGGACTCCGTAGTCTTGCTGGGAGACTTCAACGCACACGTGGGAAATGATGGAGACACCTGTAGAGGCGTGATTGGGAGGAAGGGCCTCCCTGATCTAAACCCGAACGGTTGTTTGTTGTTGGACTTCTGTGCTAGTCATGGAATGGCCATAACAAACACCATGTTCGGACATAAGGATGCTCATAAGTGCACGTGGTACCAGAGCACCCTAGGCCAAAGGTCAATGATCGATTTTGTAATCGTATCATCTGATCTGAGGCCGCATGTTTTGGACACTCGGGTGAAGAGAGGGGCGGAGCTGTCGACTGATCACCATCTGGTGGTGAGTTGGATCAAGGGGTGGGGGAAGACTCTGGACAGACCTGCTAAACCCAAACGGGTAGTGTGGGTGAACTGGGAATGTTTGGAGGAAGCCCCTGTCCTGGGGATCTTTAACTCACACCTCCGGCGGAGCTTTTCAGCCATCCCTGTGGAGGTTGGGGGCATTGAACCTGAGTGGGCGATGTTCAAAACCTCTATTGCTGAAGCTGCGGTGATGAGCTGTGGTCTCAAGGTCTTAGGTGCCTCAAGGGGCGGTAACCCTCGAACACCGTGGTGGACCCCGGTGGTCAGGGAAGCCGTCCGACTGAAGAAGGAGTCCTTCCGGGTTATGTTATCCGGGAGGACTCCGGAAACAGTTGCAGGGTATCGAAGGACTAGAAGGGCGGCAGCTTCTGCCGTGTCAGAGGCAAAGCAGCGGGTGTGGGAGAAGTTCGGAGAAGCTATGGAGAAGGACTTTCGGTTGGCACCAAGGTGCTTCTGGAAAACCATCCGGCATCTCAGGAGGGGGAAGCGAAGAATCATCCAAGCTGTGTACAGCAAGGGTGGGACCCTGCTGACCTCAACTGAGAAGGTTATCGGCCGGTGGAAGGAGCACTTTGAGGAACTCCTGAATCCGACTAACACTCCCTCTATGGTAGAGGCAGAGCTGGAAGCTGATGGGGGATCATCGTCGATTTCCCTGATGGAAGTCACTGAGGTAGTCAAACAACTCCACAGTGGCAAAGCCGCAGGGGTTGATGAGATCCGTCCAGAAATGCTGAAGGCTTTGGGTGTTGAGGGGCTGTCTTGGTTGACACGCCTCGTTCCCAGTGAATGTTGGCCTCCGCCAGGGCTGTGCTTTATCACCAATCCTGTTCGTGATTTTCATGGATAGGATATCGAGGCGTAGTCGTGGAGGAGAGGGGTTGCAGTTCGGTGACCTGAGGATCTCATCGCTGCTCTTTGCAGATGATGTGGTCCTTATGGCATCATTGGTCTGTGACCTTCAACAGTCACTGGATCGGTTCGCAACCGAGTGTGCAGCGGTTGGGATGAGGATCAGCACCTCAAAATCTGAGGCCATGGCTCTCAGCAGGAAACCGGTCGATTGCCTACTCCGGGTAGGGAATGAGCCATTACCCCAAGTGAAGGAGTTCAAGTACCTCGGGGTCTTGTTCGCGAGTGAGAGGACGATGGAGCGAGAGATTGGCCGGAGAATCAGAGCAGCGGGGGTGGTATTACAGTCACTTTACCGCACCGTTGTGATGAAAAGAGAGCTGAACCAGAAGGCAAAGCTCTCAATATACCGGTCGATCTTCGATGGCACGGAGAAGGGAAGATTGGGGTTCCTTACTGGAGCTGCTGCCCCCGCGACCCGATCCCAGATAAGCGGTAGACGATGGATGGATGGATGGATATATATCTGACAGACTGGTGTCACACCAACAACCTGATCCTGAATGTTGACAAAACAAAAGAGATCATTGTTGACTTCAGGAAAAAACAGCACTGTCACACACCACTCCTCCTCAACTGCTCAGCAGTGAAGACCACAGACAGCACAAAGTTCTTGGGGGTGCAACTCACAAACAGTCTGACCTGGTCCCTTCACACCTCCTCACTGGTGAAGAAGGCACAGCAGCGCCTGCACTTTCTGCGCAGGTTGAAAAGAGCACGGCTCCCCCCTCCCATCCTCACCACGTTCTACAGAGGCACCATAGAGAGCATACTGACCAGTTGCATCTCTACCTGGTCTGGAAACTGCAACACCTCAGACTGGAAGTCTCTGCAGAGAGTGGTGAGGACAGCGGAGAGGATCATCGGGACGTCTCTTCCTTCCATCAGAGACACTGCTAATAAACGCTGCCTCACCAGAGCCCAGAACATTATAAAAGAACCCACTCACCCCCACCACGGCCTGTTCTCCCTGCTGCCCTCTGGCAAGATGTTCCGCAGCATAAGGAGCAGAACAACCAGACTCTGCAACAGTTTCTGTCCCCAAACCGTCAGACTGTTGAACCAGAAATAACTTCTCTCCAGAGCAATGTGACGTGAACTCCACTCTAAGAACTCTTACATGTATATATTTTATACAGTGTATATATGTTATTTATATAAAGTACATTTATATTTTAAGTACACATTTTATTTTATATTTATGCATCAGCACCACGACACTTTTAACGAAATTTCATTTGAATTGTACATTGTATAATCTTGTAATGACAATAAAGTTTTTGATTGATTGATGATGATCTTTCCTGTTGCCGAGCCAAGGCAGTCTCCACTTCCTGTTGCCAGCAGTCCCCAGCGCTTCCTGATCCTGCCGAGCCGTCCCCTTCTCCAGTGCACCCCTGGAGTCCCGTCCAGTCCTCTTCTCCGGTGCTCCCCCAGACTACCCGACGAGATTCCAATGCTCCCCCAGACTCCCAACAAGATTCCAATGCTCCCCCAGACTCCCGCCAAATACCCTGTTCCTGTTTCCCACGTCCAGCTGCAGCGGTGCGGACTTCTTCCTGCGCTCTCCGAACTTCGTTGGTTGTCACAGCTCAGCCGCCGGCCACCAGAGAGCTCCCGCCAGCTTCCAGAGCGGCTTTGCCCGTCTCGCCGGCCTCCAGCCTGGTCTCGCCGACCTCCTTTCCGGCCTCCCCCATCCAGCTACCCCCTTAGTTCCCTGGCCAGGTTAAATTCTCTTAATGTCCAATCTCTCGGGAAATTGTGCGTCTGTTGTTGTCCGATAGACTGTACGGGATTATTGTCGCGCCGTCTGTCAGGTTTATCAGGCTGATGATGTGAAATCTGAACATAATGTTGAGTGCGTTACAGAACACTTTACCGTTCTACAAAGCTGCAAATAATATAAAAATGTCTGACGTTCTTGATATACTTTAACCACATCAAGGTCGGATCAGACAGCAGAGTCACACAGCTAAATATAATATTATATGGTGAGGGGAGCCTTTAAAATAAAAACCTCTTAATGTGTATTTATATAACGTGTCTATTAGTGAGAGACGGAGTAGGATCTAAACCTCCCTGAGCTGGAGAATATATGATATCAAATATTATTTTAATAATGTTTAACGACTATCGGTGTTCGGAGGTAAAGAGGATTTAATGTCCGAGCTGTTGTTGTTATTGATCTATAATCTACAGGAGAAGTCTGAGGACCAGAGTTATAAATGTAGCCGTGTAGGAAGCGTTGTGTAACATTTTGCATTTCTGTCATTTTTCTCCGTATTTTGGTTTTATAGATTTTTTTAAACCCGTTTTTTTCTTAAGCTCTATTTTATTTCATTTAGTTTTTAATTTACAAAACAGAAAATAAGCAACTCAACAAGCAACTGTGGCAAAACGAGAAACCTCAGAAATAACCTTTCTTGGCTTCAGGTCTCTTTAAAACAAGCTTTTGTTCAAACCTTTGCTTGTATAATCACTCCGATAACGTGGAGGAGACCAAATGTTCTTGTTGTTTTAGTGGTCTTGCTAACAGACGGGTTGGACGTCATGTGAGACGGCTGCTTACTGTAGGACGTCACATTTTTCCACTGCTGTAATCTTACAGGAGCGTCAGGCTCTGCTGAGCTGCAGTCATCAGATATTAACGCTCCGTGTAACTCAATCAGCGCGGCTCTGCTGCAGCGTTAATCATTCATAAAGTCCTGAGCTTCGTGTCTTTGTCGTCATGTCTGTCTCTCAGCAGCAGTCTTTACATTTCGTCTCTCTCCTGGTAAAGAAGGCTGATGAGCTGCAGTTCGAGTTTAGCATTTGTATTTACCTTTATTTGTCAGCTGTCTTGTCCCTGTTCTTGGCTCTTATGATTATATCTGAGGTCGTACATTGAGGCAACAAAGAAAAGTCAAATTCCTTGTATGTTTTCACATATATAATAAAGCTGATTCTGATATTATGAAGACATGAGGTGAAAGAATGTGACAGATATAAAACAGAGCAACATGAAACCAAAGAAAAACAACAAAGTACAATACAGACACAGACATTTTAGCCTAGCTTAGCACAAAGACTGGAAGCAGGGGGAAACTGCTAGCCTAGCTTCTTTAAAAGAGGAAAAACATCCATCTTCTAACAACTCCAACTCCATAAGAAGTTGTGACTTGTGATATTGAAACACGGACAATACTCGCTGACATGACTATAAAATACCTCAAATTACTAGAAAGAAATGCAAACTCACAAAATACGTGTACAAAATAATCACAGATACACACAAAACGTCTAAAAATAGACGTAAAACAAACTACGAAAGAGACAACAAACGATCCTATAGAAATATAAAACATGTAAAAGTCGATTAATGTTTCAAGTTTTATTTGTCATATGTAGGTGAACACAGGGTTAACGGTACAACGAGATGTGTTCGAGAGAGACAGGTCAGCTCAGCTCCTCAGTCTTCTCAGGAAATAGAGCCGCTGATGAGCTTTCTTGGTCACTGTCCGTGTGTAGTGTCCAGGAGATCCTCAGTGATGTGCACACCGAGGAACCCTTTCAACCTCAGCATCACCAACATGGATGGGGAGATGTCCACCCCCCATCTGTCTCCTGTAGTCCACGATCATCTCTTTAGTCTTGCTGACGTTGAGAGAGAGGTTATTTTCCTGACACCAGCCGTGCAGTATCTTCACCTCCTCCCTGTAGGCCGTCTCGTCATGTTCCTGATGAGGCCCATGATGGTCGTGTCGTCAGATGGAAAACAAAAAGCGTTGATGCTAAATAAAAATGCGTTCGCAGAATAAGTTGTGACGAACACTTAAGTCCCATGAGCAGCTGTTTCTGCTGCTGATTTATATTTATATACAGCAGGAAACATGTTGACTGGAGGATTACAGCGAGAACCTCACAACTAGCACGATGTTGTAGTTAGCTGCTTTACAGTAGCTGTGTGTCTGTGCTACACGCTAAACAGTTTAATTAAATATTAAAATATATGATATATAAAAATCTGTTTCTGCGAATGTTGTAAGAGAAGGACAAACTTCACAAATATAAAATATATTTTCACATTTACATAGAAAAGGAAATATGAATTGTTTTGCATAGTTTATACCAAACCTCAGAAATAAAAAAGGATGTTATAAAGGATACATTTGAACATTTTGTAAATAAAAATCGTCAAAAAAGTTACGTCCTGCTGTGATATAGTTAAAGTTAGAAACAACAAATAAGGACTAATCTATATTATATTATGTTGTATTATACTTTCAAATATTATATAATTCTTTATTATATAATATTTTATATTTTATTATACTATATTATGTTATATTATATTATACTTTATTACATTATATTATATTTTATTATACTATATTATGTTAAAATATAATATATTTTATTATACTTTATTTAATTTGATCATATTGTATGATTTCTTTTTATTTTACCTTTATTTTACCAGGATAAGTGTCATTGAGATTAAAAATGAATTAAAAAGAGTCCTGGCATGATATTATATTATCGTTTATTATATTATATTATTGTTTATTATATCATAATATGTTGTTATTTTATATTATAGTATAGTATATTATACTTTATTATATTATATTATTGTTTATTATATTACAATATATTATGTTATGTTATATTATATTATAGTACATTATATGAAATACTTTTACATATATTGTCTCTCAAACTGCTTCAGCCTTCATGTCGTCAGACTTTAATTATTCATGTATGAGGAGAAGTGTCTCCAGAAACACTGAATAATTCAGACAGGAGCCATCCTCAGTGTGTGTGTGTGTGTGTGTGTGTGTGTGTGTGTGTGTGTAGACTGACTTCCTGTGGCGGTGTGTTTCACTTCCTGTGGTCAGCTTCCTCTGATTCCACGTCACAGACTCTCGCTGCTTTATTCTGTTTTCAGTTCATTCTGTTTTTATGTTTTTATAATGACAACAAATTAAAAAAGCAAGTTTTTGATTTATAAACTTATATTTCTGCATTCTTGTGAAGAAGACAAAATGTGCAATACGTCACTATGCATGACTTATTTTATATTATATTTAGTTGTATTTGCACTGTTTCCTACGTTGTGCTGCAGCTACTGCACAATTATTTCCCTGGTGATGAATATAGTATTAATATTAACGGTGATTAACAGGCAGCTGCTTGTTGTCTGTAGTTTCATCAGCGAACGTCTCGTCTTAAAACAATAAAGAAACCCTAACCCTTTAGGAAACTCATTTTTAAACTTTGCCTGTTTAAAAAGGAATGAACTTATGTCAGCTTTAGCTTTGGTAAATTTCTGTATAGCAACATTTCTGAAATAAATAAATACTGAAAAAATAAACTGAAAAAATAAAACCAGCAAACACACTCTGAGAACTAAAACTAAAAGAAATAAAAGGATTAAACCATGCTGCAGTTCCTCTAACGTCCACTAGATGGTGCTGTGATCGAACGGACTGCGTTGAAGTGAATGTGAAAAACTTAAACTTCTCTCCACAGTCAACAACCTGAAGAAGAACGCAGCTCTGCGTACTCGGGGGAATACTCCAACATGACAGCTTCTATGTTCTTCACACTGCTTTGTGATTTTTTCAGATTTGCTCCTCTTCAGTAGAACATGTCTAAAAGGTTTTTAAAGGTTCCAGACGGAGACGGAGACGGAGCAGAGGGAACCTGAACTGCTTTCTGTCTGCGTCCTCAAGTTTCTCTCCGTTACGTTTCCTTTCCGCTCTGAATGTTTCAGCACGCTTTGCTCTTCCTCTGCGGGAGGCGACAGCCTTCACCACAGATTATCAGAAGAGTTGTTGATGAATATTCTGAAGCTCCAATCACAAAATCACTGGAACAAGTTTAATAATATGAATACAGTATATATATATATATATATATATATATATATATATATATATATATATATATATATATATATAATATTCAATGCATAGCTACTAAATATTATTATTTAAATATTTTACCCTTTTATCTTCAGCAACGATTATTTTCTTAATCAATTATTCTTCCCATTGTGTTCTCGATTCATCAAATACTATATATAATATATAAATATTATATATATATATATATATATATATATATATATATATATATATAATACATGTATAATATGTAATATTAGTTATATATAAATATAATATATAAAATATATTAATATATATGTGATATATATATATATAATATATATAACTAGTTTATTATTATAATGTAATATTAGTTTATAAAACATCAGCAAAGAGTAAAAGGTGTCCAAAGTGGCGTCTTTAACGAAACATGTTCAGTTTTATAAGAAAAGGAGTCGTTCATTTATTAATCAACTGATTGATTGTTGATTATTGATTATGGACTGACTGCCTCGACGCATCAGGACATTAAAACTGGTCGAACAAAACAAACTAGTTTAATATCTGAAACTCTGTTGATTGTATGGATTGTTTAAAGACGTTCATTTAAAGAGTATTTAATTAACCTGCAGAGACTCGTAATATTATATATTATTAAAAATAATAATAAAAATAATAATAATAATAAAAATGATAATGAAAATAATAATAATAATAATAAAAGTAATAGTAATAATGATGATGATAAAAACAATCAAAGTGATAATAATAATAATAATAATAATAATAATAATAATAATAATAATAACAATAATAATAATGAGGATGATGATGATGAGCACCTTGAGTTTCTGCACCGTCCTGCTTTCCTCCTCGTGGCACCACACCGTCACCCCCCCCTTGTTGTAGCGGCTGATCCATCCCTCACAGCTCAAACACTGATCTTTGAACGAGGAGAAGTCCGAGTCGTCCGGGATCTGCACCGGCATGTCTGCAGAGTTAAAGTATAACTATAATGATGATGATGATAATAAAGAGAGGAGGGCTGCGGGTCAGTTGGACCTCAGTGTGTCTGCAGTCCTCACACACAGCTGCTGCTGGAGAACTGAAGAATAAACACAGAGACACAGCAGTAGGGCTGCAGCAGAGGTCTCACTCCGCCCCGCTGTCAGGACACCAAACACCTGCTCAGTGGCACAGTCTGCACGATCTGCAGGAGGTGCGCTGTTCCTTTAAAGGTATTCTATATGTGAAGAATAAAGTCTGAATGTGAAGAATAAGTCTGAATGTGAAGAATAAAGTCTGTATGTGAAGAATAAAGTCTATATGTGAAGAATAAAGTCTGAATGTGAAGAATAAAGTCTGAATGTGAAGAATAAGTCTGAATGTGAAGAATAAAGTCTGAATGTGAAGAATAAGTCTGAATGTGAAGAATAAAGTCTGTATGTGAAGAATAAAGTCTGAATGTGAAGAATAAAGTCTGTATGTGAAGAATAAAGTCTGTATGTGAAGAATAAAGTCTGTATGTGAAGAATAAAGTCTGTATGTGAAGAATAAAGTCTGAATGTGAAGAATAAAGTCTGAATGTGAAGAATAAAGTCTATATGTGAAGAATAAAGTCTGTATGTGAAGAATAAAGTCTGTATGTGAAGAATAAAGTCTGAATGTGAAGAATAAAGTCTGTATGTGAAGAATAAAGTCTGAATGTGAAGAATAAAGTCTGTATGTGAAGAATAAAGGCTGTATGTGAAGAATAGAGTCTATATGTGAAGAATAAAGTCTGTAGGTGAAGAATAAAGTCTATATGTGAAGAATAAAGTCTGTATGTGAAGAATAAAGTCTTAATGTGAAGAATAAAGTCTGAATGTGAAGAATAAAGTCTGAATGTGAAGAATAAAGTCTGAATGTGAAGAATAAAAGTCTGAATGTGAAGAATAAAGTCTAGAATGTGAAGAATAAAGTCTAATATGTGAAGAATAAAGTCTGTATGTGAAGAATAAGTCTGTATGTGAAGAATAAAGTCTGTATGTGAAGAATAAAGTCTGTATGTGAAGAATAAAGTCTGTATGTGAAGAATAAAGATCTGAATGTGAAGAATAAAGTCTGTATGTGAAGAATAAGTCTGTATGTGAAGAATAAAGTCTGTATGTGAAGAATAAAAGTCTGAATGTGCAAGAATAAAGTCTATATGTGAAGAATAAAGTCTGTATGTGAAGAAAGAATAAAGTCTGTATGTGAAGAATAAAGTCTGTAGTGAAGAATAAAGTATAGTTGAAGAATAAAGTCTGTATGTGAAGAATAAAGTCTAGATGTGAAGAATAAAGTCTGTTATGTGAAGAATAAAGTCTGTATGTGAAGAATAAAGTCTATATGTGAAGAATAAAGTCTGTATGTGAAGAATTAAAGTCTGATATGTGAAGAATAAAGTCTGTATGTGAAGAATAAAGTCTTATGTGTAAGAATAAAGTCTGATTGAAGAATAAAGTCTGTATGTGAAGAATAAAGTATGTTGAAGAATAAAGTCTGTATGTGAAGAATAAAAGTATAGTTGAAGAATAAAGTCTGTATGTGAAGAATAAAGTCTATATGTGAAAGAATAAAGTCTGTATGTGAAGAATAAAGTCTGTATGTGAAGAATAAAGTCTGTATGTGAAGAATAAGTCTGATATGTGAAGAATAAAGTCTGTATGTGAAGAATAAAAGTCCTGTATGTGAAGAATAAAGTCTATGTTGAAGAATAAAGTCTGTATGTGAAGAATAAAAGTCTATATGTGAAGAATAAAGTCTATATGTGAAGAATAAAGTCTGTATGTGAAGAATAAAGTCTGTATGTGAAGAATAAGTCTAGTATGTGAAGAATAAAGTCTATATGTGAAGAATAAAGTCTATATGTGAAGAATAAAGTCTGTATGTGAAGAATAAAGTCTATATGTGAAGATAAAGTCTGTATGTGAAGAATAAAGTCTGTATGTGAAGAATAAAGTCTGTATGTGAAGATATAAAGTCTGAATGTGAAGACTAAAGTCTGTATGTGAAGATAAAGTCTGTATGTGAAGAATAAAGTCTGAATGTGAAGAATAAAGTCTGTATGTGAAGAATAAAGTCTGAATGTGAAGAATAAAGTCTGTAATGTGAAGAATAAAGTCTATATGTGAAGAATAAAAGTCTGTATGTGAAGAATAAAGTCTGTATGTGAAGAATAAAGTCTATATGTGAAGAATAAAGTCTGTATGTGAAGAATAAGAAAGTCCTGTATGGAAGAATAAAGTCTGTATGTGAAGAATAAAGTCTGATGTGAAGATAAAGTCTATAGTTGAAGAATAAGTCTGTATGTGAAAGAATAAAGTCTGTATGTGAAGAATAAAGTCTGATATGTGAAGAATAAAGTCTATATGTGAAGAATAAAGTCTGTATGTGAAGAATAAAGTCTGTATGTGAAGAATAAAGTCTGTATGTGAAGAATAGTCTATATATAAAGTCTATATGTGATGTGAAGAATAAAGTCTGTATGTGAAGAATAAAGTCTTTATGTGAAGAATAAAGTCTGATAGTGAAGAATAAAGCTGAATGTGAAGAATAAAGTCTGTATTGTGAAGAATAAAGTCTGTATGTGAAGAATAAGTCTGTATGTGAAGAATAAAGTCTGTATGTGAAGAATAAAGTCTGTAATGGAAATGGAAAGGAAGAATAAAGTCTATAGTGAAGAATAAAAGTCTGTATGTGAAGAATAAAGTCTTATGTGAAGAATAAAGTCTGTATGTGAAGAATAAGTCTGATATGTGAAGAATAAAGTCTGTATGTGAAGAATAAAGTCTATATGTGAAGAATAAAGTCTGAATGTGAAGAATAAAGTCTATGTGAAGAATAAAGTCTGTATGTGAAGAATAAAGTCTGTATGTGAAGAAATAAAGTCTATATGTGAAGAATAAAGTCTGTATGTGAAGAATAAGTCTGTATGTGAAGAATAAAGTCTGTATGTGAAGAACTAAAGTATGTATGTGAAGAATAAAGTCTGTATGTGAAGAATAAAGTATATGTGAAGAATAAAGTCTGTATGTGAAGAATAAAGTCTGTATGTGAAGAATAAAGTCTGTATGTGAAGAATAAAGTCTGTATGTGAAGAATAAAGTCTATATGTGAAGAATAAAGTCTGTATGTGAAGAATAAAGTCTATATGTGAAGAATAAAGTCTGTATGTGAAGAATAAAGTCTGAATGTGAAGAATAAAGTCTATATGTGAAGAATAAAGTCTGTATGTGAAGAATAAAGTCTGTATGTGAAGAATAAATTATGTATGTGAAGAATAAAGTCTGTATGTGAAGAATAAAGTCTGTATGTGAAGAATAAAGTCTGTATGTGAAGAATAAATTATGTATGTGAAGAATAAAGTCTGTATGTGAAGAATAAATTATGTATGTGAAGAATAAAGTCTGTATGTGAAGAATAAAGTCTGTATGTGAAGAATAAAGTCTGTATGTGAAGAATAAAGTCTGTATGTGAAGAATAAAGTCTATATGTGAAGAATAAAGTCTATATGTGAAGAATAAAGTCTGTTTGTAAAGAATAAAGTCTGTATGTGAAGAATAAAGTCTATATGTGAAGAATAAAGTCTGTATGTGAAGAATAAAGTCTATATGTGAAGAATAAAGTCTATATGTGAAGATAAAGATCTGTATGTGAAAGAATAAAGTCTGTATGTGAAGAATAAGTCTGTATGTGAAGAATAAAGTCTGTATGTGAAGATAAAGTCTATATGTGAAGAATAAAGTCTGTATGTGAAGAATAAAGTCTGTATGTGAAGAATAAAGTCTGTATGTGAAGAATAAAGTCTTATGTGAAGAATAAAGTCTGTATGTGAAGAATAAAGGCTGTATGTGAAGAATAAAGTCTGTATGTGAAGAATAAAGTCTGTATGTGAAGAATAAAGTCTGTATGTGAAGAATAAAGTCTGTATTGTGAAGAATAAAGTCTGTATGTGAAGAATAAAGTCTGTATTGAAGAATAAAGTCTGTATGTGAAAATAAATTATGTATGTGAAGAATAAGTCTGTATGTGAAGAATAAAGTCTGTATGTGAAGAATAAAGTCTGTATGTGAAGAATAAATTATGTATGTGAAGAATAAAGTCTGTATGTGAAGAATAAGTCTGTATGTGAGAATAAAGGTCTGTATGTGAAGAATAAAGTCTGGTATGTGAAGAATAAAGTCTGTATGTGAAGAATAAAGTCTGTATGTGAAGAATAAAGTCTGTATGTGAAGAATAAAGTCTATATGTGAAGAATAAAGTCTATATGTGAAGAATAAAGTCTATATGTGAAGAATAAAGTCTATATGTGAAGAATAAAGTCTGTATGTGAAGAATAAAGTCTGTATGTGAAGAATAAAGTCTGTATGTGAAGAATAAAGTCTATATGTGAAGAATAAAGTCTATATGTGAAGAATAAAGTCTGTATGTGAAGAATAAAGTCTGTATGTGAAGAATAAAGTCTGTATGTGAAGAATAAAGTCTGTATGTGAAGAATAAAGTCTGTATGTGAAGAATAAAGTCTGTATGTGAAGAATAAAGTCTATATGTGAAGAATAAAGTCTATATGTGAAGAATAATTGAAGAATAAAGTCTGTATGTGAAGAATAAAGTCTGTATGTGAAGAATAAAGTCTGTATGTGAAGAATAAAGTCTGTATGTGAAGAATAAAGTATGTATGTGAAGAATAAAGTCTGTATGTGAAGAATAAATTATGTATGTGAAGAATAAAGTCTGTATGTGAAGAATAAATTATGTATGTGAAGAATAAAGTCTGTATTGTGAAGAATAAAGTTGTATGTGAAGAATAAAGTGTATGTGAAGAATAAAGTGTTGTATGTGAAGAATAAAAGTCTATATGTGAAGAATAAAGTCTGTATGTGAAGAATAAAGTCTATATGTGAAGAATAAAGTCTGTATGTGAAGAATAAAGTCTATATGTGAAGAATAAAGTCTGTATATGTGAAGAATAAAGTCTGTTTGTTAAGAATAAAGTTATATGTGAAGAAAGTCTGTATGTGAAGAATAAAGTCTGTATGTCAAGAATAAAGTCTATATGTGAAGAATAAAGTCTATATGTGAAGAATAAAGTCTATATGTGAAGAATAAAGGTCTGTATGTGAAGAATAAAGTCTATGTGAAGAATAAGTCTGTATGTGAAGAATAAAGTCTGTATGTGAAGAATAAAGTCTATATGTGAAGAATAAAGTCTATATGTGAAGAATAAAGTCTGTATGTGAAGAATAAAGTCTGTATGTGAAGAATAAAGTCTGTATGTGAAGAATAAATCCTGTATGTGAAGAATAAAGTCTGTATGTGAAGAATAAAGTCTGTATGTGAAGAATAAGTCTATATGTGAAGAATAAAGTCTGTATGTGAAGAATAAAGTCTATATGTGAAGAATAAAGTCTGTATGTGAAGAATAAAGTCTGTATGTGAAGAATAAGTCTGTATGTGAAGAATAAAGTCTGTATGTGAAGAATAAATTATGTATGTGAAGAATAAAGTCTGTATGTGAAGAATAAATTATGTATGTGAAGAATAAAGTCTGTATGTGAAGAATAAAGTCTGTATGTGAAGGAATAAAGTCTATATGTGAAGAATAAGTCTGTATGTGAAGAATAAAGTCTATATGTGAAGAATAAAGTCTGTATGTGAAGAATAAAGTCTGTATGTGTGAAGAATAAAGTCTGTATGTGAAGAATAAAGTCTGTATGTGAAGAATAAAGTCTATATGTGAAGAATAAAGTCTGTATGTGAAGAATAAAGTCTATATGTGAAGAATAAAGTCTATATGTGAAGAATAAAGTCTGTATGTGAAGAATAAAGTCTGTATGTGAAGAATAAAGTCTGTATGTGAAGAATAAAGTCTATATGTGAAGAATAAAGTCTGTATGTGAAGAATAAAGTCTGTATGTGAAGAATAAAGTCTTATATGTGAAGAATAAAGTCTGTATGTGAAGAATAAAGTCTGTATGTGAAGAATAAAGTCTATATGTGAAGAATAAAGTCTGTATGTGAAGAATAAAGTCTGTATGTGAAGAATAAAGTCTATATGTGAAGATAAAGTCTGTATGTGAAGAATAAAGTCTGTATGTGAAGAATAAAGTCTGTATGTGAAGAATAAAGTCTATATGTGAAGAATAAAGTCTGTATGTGAAGAATAAAGTCTGTATGTGAAGAATAAAGTATAGTATGTGAAGAATAAAGTCTGTATGTGAAGAATAAAGTCTGTATGTGAAGAATAAAGTCTATATGTGAAGAATAAAGTCTGTATGTGAAGAATAAAGTCTGTATGTGAAGAATAAAGTCTGTATGTGAAGAATAAATCTGTATGTGAAGAATAAGTCTGTATGTGAAGAAAAGTATTATAAAGTCTGTATGTGAAGAATAAATTGTATGTGAAGAAAGAAGGAAAAATTATGTAAAATGAAGAATAAAGTCTGTATGTGAAGAATAAAGTCTATATGTGAAGAATAAAGTCTGTATGTGAAGAATAAAGTCTGTATGTGAAGAATAAATTATGTATGTGAAGAATAAAGTCTTTATGTGAAGAATAAAGTCTGTATGTGAAGAATAAAGTCTGTATGTGAAGAATAAAGTCTGAATGTGAAGAATAAAGTCTGTATGTGAAGAATAAAGTCTGTATGTGAAGAATAAAGTCTGTATGTCAAGAATAAAGTCTATATGTGAAGAATAAAGTCTATATGTGAAGAATAAAGTCTATATGTGAAGAATAAAGTCTGTATGTGAAGAATAAAGTCTGTATGTCAAGAATAAAGTCTATATGTGACGAATAAAGTCTATATGTGAAGAATAAAGTCTGTATGTGAAGAATAAAGTCTGTATGTGAAGAATAAAGTCGATATGTGAAGAATAAAGTCTGTATGTGAAGAATAAAGTCTATATGTGAAGAATAAAGTCTGTATGTGAAGAATAAAGTCTGTATGTGAAGAATAAAGTTCTATATGTGAAGAATAAAAGTCTTATGTGAAGAATAAAGTCTGTATGTGAAGAATATAAAGTCGTATGTGAAGAATAAAGTCTGATATGTGAAGAATAAAGTCTCTATGTGAAGAATAAAGTATAGTTGAAGAATAAAGTCTATGATGTGAAGAATAATAAGTCTGTATGTGAGAATAAAGTCTGTATGTGAAGAATAAAGTCTATATGTGAAGACTAAGTCTGTATGTGAAGAATAAAGTCTTATGTGAAGAATAAAGTCTGATGTGAAGAATAAAGTCTGAATGTGACGAATAAAGTCGTATGTGAAGATAAAGTCTATATGTGAAGAATAAAGTCTATATGTGAAGAATAAAGTCTATATGTGAAGAATAAAGTCTGTATGTGAAGAATAAAGTCTGAATGTGAAGAATAAAGTCTGTATGTGAAGAATAAAGTCTATATGTGAAGAATAAAGTCTATATGTGAAGAATAAAGTCTGTATGTGAAGAATAAAGTCTGTATGTGAAGAATAAAGTCTATATGTGAAGAATAAAGTCTGTATGTGAAGAATAAAGTCTATGTGAAGAATAAAGTCTATATGTGAAGAATAAAGTCTGTATGTGAAGAATAAAGTCTATATGTGAAGAATAAAGTCTGTATGTGAAGAATAAAGTCTGTATGTGAAGAATAAAGTCTGTATGTGAAGAATAAAGTCTGTATGTGAAGAATAAAGTCTGTATGTGAAGAATAAAAGTCGATGAAAAAAGTCTATATGAAAATAAAGTCTATATGTGAAGAATAAAGTCTGTATGTGAAGAATAAAGTCTGTATGTGAAGAATAAAGTCTGTATGTGAAGAATAAAGTCTGTATGTGAAGAATAAATTATGTATGTGAAGAATAAAGTCTGTATGTGAAGAATAAATTATGTATGTGAAGAATAAAGTCTGTATGTGAAGAATAAAGTCTGTATGTGAAGAATAAAGTCTGTATGTGAAGAATAAAGTCTGTATGTGAAGAATAAAGTCTGTATGTGAAGAATAAAGTCTGTATGTGAAGAATAAAGTCTATATGTGAAGAATAAAGTCTGTATGTGAAGAATAAAGTCTGTATGTGAAGAATAAAGTCTGAATGTGAAGAATAAAGTATAGTTGAAGAATAAAGTCTATATGTGAAGAATAAAGTCTGTATGTGAAGAATAAAGTCTGTATGTGAAGAATAAAGTCTGTATGTGAAGAATAAAGTCTGTATGTGAAGAATAAAGTCTGAATGTGAAGAATAAAGTATAGTTGAAGAATAAAGTCTATATGTGAAGAATAAAGTCTGTATGTGAAGAATAAAGTCTGTATGTGAAGAATAAAGTCTGTATGTGAAGAATAAAGTCTGTATGTGAAGAATAAAGTCTGTATGTGAAGAATAAAGTCTATATGTGAAGAATAAAGTCTGTATGTGAAGAATAAAGTCTGTATGTGAAGAATAAAGTCTATATGTGAAGAATAAAGTCTGTATGTGAAGAATAAAGTCTGTATGTGAAGAATAAAGTCTGTATGTGAAGAATAAAGTCTGTATGTGAAGAATAAAGTCTGTATGTGAAGAATAAATTATGTATGTGAAGAATAAAGTCTTTATGTGAACAATAAATTATGTATGTGAAGAATAAAGTCTATATGTGAAGAATAAAGTCTGTATGTGAAGAATAAAGTCTGTATGTGAAGAATAAAGTCTGTATGTGAAGAATAAAGTCTGAATGTGAAGAATAAAGTCTGTATGTGAAGAATAAAGTCTGTATGTGAAGAATAAAGTCTGTATGTGAAGAATAAAGTCTGTATGTGAAGAATAAGTCTGTATGTGAAGAATAAAGTCTATATGTGAAGAATAAAGTCTGTAATGTGAAGAATAAAGTGATATGTGAAGAATAAAGTCTGTATGTGAAGAATAAAGTCTATATGTGAAGAATAAAGTCTGTATGTGAAGAATAAAGTCTATATGTGAAGAATAAAGTCTGTATGTGAAGAATAAATCTGTAGTGAAGAATAAAGTCTATATGTGAAGAATTAAGTCTATATTTGAAGAATAAAGTCTGTATGTGAAGAATAAAAGTCTGTATGTGAAGAATAAAGTCTGTATGTGAAGAATAAAGTCTGTATGTGAAGAATAAGTCTGTATGTGAAGAACTAAAGTAGTATGTGAAGAATAAAGTCTGTATGTGAAGAATAAAAGTCTGTATGTGAAGAATAAAGTCTGTATGTGAAGAATAAAGTCTGTATGTGAAGAATAAAGTCTGTATGTGAAGAATAACGTCTGTTATGTGAAGAATAAAGTCTGTATGTGAAGAATAAAGTCTGTATGAAGACTAAAGTTGTATGTGAAGAATAAAGTCTGTATGTGAAGAATAAAGTCTGTATATGTGAAGAATAAAGTCTGTATGTGAAGAATAAAGTCTATATGTGAAGAATAAAGTCTGTATGTGAAGAATAAAGTCTCTATGTGAAGAATAAAGTCTTGTATGTGAAGAATAAAGTCTGTATGTGAAGAATAAAGTCTGTATGTGAAGAATAAAGTCTGTATGTGAAGAATAAAGTCTGTATATGTGAAGAATAAAGTCTATATGTGAAGAATAAAGTCTGTATGTGAAGAATAAAGTCTATATGTGAAGAATAAAGTCTGTATGTGAAGAATATAAAGTCTGTATGTGAAGAATAAAGTCTGTATGTGAAGAATAAAGTCTGTATGTGAAGAATAAAGTCTATATGTGAAGTGAAGAATAAAAGTCTATATGTGAAGAAATAAAGTCTATATGTGAAGAATAAAGTCTGTATGTGAAGAATAAAGTCTGTATGTGAAGAATAAAGTCTATATGTGAAGAATAAAGTCTGTATGTGACAGAATAAAGTCTGTATGTGAAGAATAAGTCTATATGTGAAGAATAAAGTCTGTATGTGAAAGAATAAAGTCTGTATAGGAAGGAATAAAGCTGT
This sequence comes from Cottoperca gobio, assembly GCF_900634415.1. Lineage (NCBI taxonomy): Eukaryota > Metazoa > Chordata > Actinopteri > Perciformes > Bovichtidae > Cottoperca > Cottoperca gobio. The sequence continues at coordinate 32,309 of NW_021166989.1, read as the reverse complement.
ATGTGAAGAATAAAGTCTGTAGTGAAGAATAAAGTCTGTATGTGAAGAATAAAGTCTGTATGTGAAGAATAAATTATGTATGTGAAGAATAAAGTCTTTATGTGAACAATAAATTATGTATGTGAAGAATAAAGTCTATATGTGAAGAATCAAGTCTGTAGTGAAGAATAAAGTCTGTATGTGAAGAATAAAGTCTGTATGTGAAGAATAAGTCTGTATGTGAAGAATAAAGTCTATAGTGAAGAATAAGGTCTGTATTGTGAAGAATAAAGTCTGATGTGAAGAAAAAAGTCTATATGTGAAGAAAAGTCTATGTGAAGAATAAAGTATGAATGTGAAGAATAAAGTCTGTATGTGAAGAATAAAGTCTGTATGTGAAGAATAAAGTCTGTATGAAGAATAAAGTCTATATGTGAAGAATAAAAGTCTATATGTGAAGAATAAAAGTCTATATGTGAAGATAAAGTCTGTATGTGAAGAATAAAGTCTGTATGTCAAGAATAAAGTCTATATGTGAAGAATAAAGTCTATATGTGAAGAATAAAGTTGTATGTGAAGAATAAAGTCTGTATTGAAGAATAAAGTCTATATGTGAGAATAAAGTCTGTATGTGAAGAATAAAGTCTTAATGTGAAGAATAAAGTCTGTATGTGAAGAATAAAGTCTGTATGTGAAGAATAAAGTCTATAGTGAAGAATAAAGCTATATGTGAAGATATAAAGTCTAGTATGTGAAGAATAAAGTCTTTATGTGAAGAATAAAGTCTGTATGTGAAGAATAAAGTCTGTATGTGAAGAATAAAGTCTGTATGTGAAGAATAAAGTATATGTGAAGAATAAAGTCTGAATGTGAAGAATAAAGTATAGTTGAAGAATAAAGTCTATATGTGAAGAATAAAGTCTGAATGTGAAGAATAAAGTCTGTATGTGAAGAATAAAGTCTGTATGTGAAGAATAAAGTCTGTATGTGAAGAATAAAGTCTGTATGTGAAGATAAGTCTGTATGTGAAGAATAAAGTCTGAATGTGAAGAATAAAGTCTATATGTGAAGAATAAAGTCTGATGTGAAGAATAAAGTCTATGTGAAGAATAAAGTCTGTATGTGAAGAAATAAAGTCTGTATGTGAAGAATAAAGTATAATGTGAAGAATAAAGTCTGTATGTGAAGAATAAAGTCTATATGTGAAGAATAAAGTCTATATGTGAAGAATAAAGTCTGTATGTGAAGAATAAAGTCTGTATGTGAAGAATAAAGTCTGTATGTGAAGAATAAAGTGTATGTGAAGAATAAAGTGTATGTGAAGAATAAAGTGTATGTGAAGAATAAAGTCTATATGTGAAGAATAAAGTCTGTATGTGAAGAATAAAGTCTGTATGTGAAGTAAGTGAAGAAAAAGTCTATTGTGAAGAATAAAGTCTGTATGTGAAGAATAAAGTTGTATGTGAGAATAAAGTCTGTATGTGAAGAATAAAGTCTGTATGTGAAGAATAAAGTCTGGATGTGAAGAATAAAGTCGTATGTGAAGAATAAAGTCTATATGTGAAGAATAAAGTCTGTATGTGAAGAATAAAGTTATGTATGTGAAGAATAAAGTCTGTATGTGAAGAATAAAGTATGTATGTGAAGAATAAGTCTGTATGTGAAGAATAAAGTCCGTATGTTGAAGATAAAGTCCGTATGTGAAGAATAAAGTCCGTATGTGAAGAATAAAGTCTGATGTGAAGAATAAAGTCTGTAGGTGAAGAATAAAGTCTGTTATGTGAAGAATAAAGTCTGTATGTGAAGAAAATAAAGTCTTTATGTGAAGAATAAAGTCTTATGTGAAGAATAAAGTCTATATGTGAAGAATAAAGTCTGTTATGTGAAGAATAAAGTCTATAATGTGAAGAATAGAAAAAGTCTGATGTGAATGAATAAAGTCTGTATGTGAAGAAAAGTCTGTATGTGAAGAATAAAGTCTGTTATGTGAAGAATAAAGTCTGCATGTGAAGAATAAAGTCTATATGTGAAGAAGAATAAAGTCTATATGTGAAGAATAAAGTCTGTGAATGTGAAGAATAAAGTCTATATGTGAAGAATAAAGTCTGAATGTGAAGAATAAAGTCTATATGTGAAGAATAAAGTCTGTATGTGAAGAATAAAGTCTGTATGTGAAGAATAAAGTCTATATGTGAAGAATAAAGTCTATATGTGAAGAATAAAGTCTGTATGTGAAGAATAAAGTATAGTTGAAGAATAAAGTCTATATGTGAAGAATAAAGTCTATATGTGAAGAATGAGAAGAAAGAGAGGGAGAAGAAAGAAGGAAGGAGAGAAGGAAGAAGGAGAGAGAAGAAAGAGGAGAGGAAAGAAGAGAAGAAGAAGGAGAAAAAGAGGAGAAAGGAAGAAGGAGAAGGAGGAAAAAAGAAGAAAGAAAAAGAAGAAGAAGAAGAAAGAAGGAAAGAAAGGAAAGAAGAAAAAGAAGAAGAAGAAAAAAAGAAAAGAAGAAGAAAAGGAAGAGAAGCGAAAAACGAAGGAGAAGAGAAAAAGAAAGAAGGAAGAAGAAGAGAAGAGTAGAAGAGAAGAAAAGAAGGAGAAGAAGAAAAAGAAGGAGAAGAAGAAAAAAAGAAAGGAGAAGAAGAAGAGAGAAGAAGAAGAAGAAGGAAGAAGAAGGAGAAGGAGAAAAAGAACGAAGAAAAAGAGAAGAAAGAAGGAGAAGACGCAAAAAAGGCGAAGAAGAAGAAGAAGAAAAAGAAGGAAGAAGAAGAAAAAGCAGGCGAAGAAGGAGACGAAGAAGAAAAGAAGGAGAAGAAGAGGGGAAAGATATACAAAAATATGGCGTATACAAAATATCGGCAACCTGCTGGTGTACGTTGATATAAGGTAAGGTATAAGTAGTCTTCGTTAAGAGCAGGAGGTGTTATGCTGGTGTACGTTGTTGAACGCTGATGTTTTGAGCATGTTCAAAATTACCGGATGTACCCGACGTGTGCTTCATAAGATTTGCAGACGTTATGTGACGTTACACATATGTGAATACGGAATACGTACGTGAGTACTTACCTACGCGAATACAGTACGTAAATACCTACGTGACTACGTTAGATATAGGCTACGTCGGCTGACGTGAACCCTACAGCCAGTGTATTGATAACGAGTGGATACCCTGTTCCTACCCTATGTTAAGATGATGCCTGACGACGGAGTAACTTATTAAACGTGTTTCTACAGTACAGCTAGCATTCAGCATGTTAGCCGTTCTCCAGCATCAGCATGACGTGAACCAAATGTCACTTTTCCAGCTGCGTTGTCCAGACGCTCTGATACGTTTTAAATAAGTAAGTGATATGCTATCAATGTTTGACATACGTATAATAATTCGTTATGTATTCGTTATGTATACGTCAGCTACAACACCGCTGTGGAAAAGTTGGACGTATTTGGACTCTGACACATTTTGAGCTACTTTCATATACGCCGGCATGTTTGTGCCATACGGAGCTGTGTGACGGGGCCGTGTGTCTGCCGTGTTCGGCGTAACGTCTGCGTCCTTCAAACGATCACAATTACTCTTAATTTATATCAACGTATTGCCTATATTTCGTATGCGCCAGCATACGTTTCTTTCATACGAATATGTGTGACAGGGCCTTAAAATCAGTTTGCAGATTATTTAACTAATTCAGCTCTGACTTTGGAAACAACAAATAGCAAAAAGTCCAGCAGAGATTGTAGTTTCCATATTTGAAGTTTAAAAAGAAAGAAGGAGTTTTGCTAAAAAATAGCTTCGTAAATGTTTCCAGTGTGTATGCTAAGCTAAGCAGCTGCTAGCTGTAGCTCCATATAATGTGAGCGTGTTTACTAAATGTTCCTTTAACGCAGCAAAACTGTCTCAGGGTGTTGAACATTTCTTTAAGTATTAAAGTCGCCTCCCGTCTCGTAAATCCTCCTCTGTCACGTTCACGGCTCTGCTGGGAGAAACCGTTACTCAGAGAAGTGTTTACAGAGACTTTGAGATGTTTCTGAACGACAACAGGAACAGAGAGTGCAGACTGGAAGATTTCAGGTGATTACCACACACACACAGCTCCTGCAGTGAGAACTGCGACACAGCTGCTGCCCTGCTGCCAGCGGAGCCTCATTAATAATGTGAGTGTTTCCTTCAGGCTCACTGAAGTCTCTTTGTTCCTCAGCGCTGCAGTAAGACCCCGACATGAACTTTTAAATCTGCTAAACATGAATGTGATGATGGCAGTAAATCTATTCAACACTGTTTGTTTCTGCAGGAACACACAAATCCTGTTAATTGTCTTTTTTTTAAGTAACCGTCTGTATGTCCAACAGCTGTTGGATGGATTGTGACTGCACATGTTGCATGTTCATGTTCAGGTGTAATGCATTCACCTGTAGGGACAACTGGATGTATTCAAGTTTCTCAAAAAAAACTACATTTTATAAGACTACATTCGAACACATCATGATAACGTTATAATTTACTTTCAACCAGTACTCATTTTTACTGAATAGAGCCTGAACGCATCATAATGTAACTCTATGAAACCTCAAGCTGATAACAGCTACCGCTAACATCTAAGAGCTAACAGCTAACCGCTAACAACTAACAACTAACATCTAAGACAGGGGTGTCCAATCTTTTTTCACTGAGGGCCACATACAGAAAAATATACGAAGGGCTGGGCCACTCATACTTTTGAGGTATATTGCCTTAAAAAAAAAATCAGGGGGGGGGAATGAGGGGAAATGGGGATGGATATATCTCAAGCTCAAGCGTGTTAACATTTTCTAACGTTAGAGACATTAATTGACTGAATGTATTAAAAGATTGAGCTTATTAACATGAATAATGTGTAATAAATGTTTTAACTCGCCTATAATGGGAACAGCGTTGCACTCAGTGGGAGCAGTGATGCTGTGGACTGAAGGATGCTGCAGGTCAGGAGTAAGTTTGGTGTTTGAGATACGAAGGACATCACAGAGATGCTGTCGCTCATTTTGGTTCTCAACCTGCTTTTGTTCAGAGAAAATGTTTGCTCAAATATTTGAGTGGGGAAGTGCGCAACATTGAAGTTGCTTCACACAGAATGCTTTCATGTGCGCAGTCGGCTCTTGTTCAGTGTTGAGATGACCAGTAAGATCAACTAACCAGGTCTTCCAACCATGGAGGGTCTCTCAGCTCATGAAGAGGTCGGTCCGTCTCTTTCAAAAACAGATAGATTTCTGATCTCAGGGAATAAACCCGCTGCAGCACGGAGCCATGACTGAACCAGCGCACATCAGAACGGTGGAGTGCGTCCCCGTATTCAGCATCGACATCAGACAGGAAAGCTTTAAATCCTCTGTGGTAAAGTCCTCGTGCTCGAATTATGTTGTGCCCTTTAGACTCCTAAGACCAAGCAGCTCTTCCATAACTTCCAAAAGTTATCGTCAACTTCCCGCAAAAACAATGAACAGCTGTGCGGTGTCTGTCTCATCTGTGCTCTCATCACATGCAATCAGTAAGCATCTAAAGCACAAGCTTTATCTGACACGTGATGTTTTAAGTTAGCTGACAAGTCAAAACTGTGTTTCTGAGTAAGTACAAAACATTCAAGTGCACATTTCTATCTGGGCCATATTCCATTATTCTTTTAGAATTTGCTCTGGGCCAATTAAAAATGGACCATCTAAGAGGTAACAACTAACTCTAACATGTAACAGCTAACCGCTAACATCTAAGAGCCAACAGCTATCATCTAACAGCTAACCGCTAACATCTAAGAGCTAACAACTAACAGCTAACCGCTGACATCTAACATGTGTATATTTATATAAACTGAAACATATCTATATATAAGATGAAACATATCTATATTTATATAAACTGAAACATATCTATATATAAGATGAAACATATCTATATTTATATAAACTGAAACAGATCTATATATAAGATGAAACATATCTATGTTTATATAAACTGAAACAGATCTATATAAATATAAACTGAATTATATCTATGTTTATATAAGCTGAAACATATCTGTTTATATAAACTGAAACATATCTGTTTATATAAACTGAAACATATCTATATCTATATAAACTGAAACATATCTATGTTTATATAAGCTGAAACATATCTGTTTATATAAACTGAAACATATCTGTTTATATAAACTGAAACATATCTATATCTATATAAACTGAAGCATATCTATGTTTATATAAACTGAAACAGATCTATATTTATATAAGCTGAAACATATCTATGTTTATATAAACTGAAACATATCTATGTTTATATAAACTGAAACATATCTATATTTATATAAACTGAAACAGATCTATATTTATATAAACTGAAACATATCTATATTTATATAAGCTGAAACATATCTACATTTATATAAACTGAAACATAGCTATATTTATATAAACTGAAGCATATCTATATTTATATAAACTGAAACAGATCTATATATAAGATGAAACATATCTATGTTTATATAAACTGAAACATATCTATATTTATATAAGCTGAAACATATCTATATTTATATAAGCTGAAACATATCTATATTTATATAAACTGAAACATATCTATGTTTATATAAACTGAAACATATCTATGTTTATATAAACTGAAACATATCTATGTTTATATAAACTGAAACAGATCTATATTTATATAAACTGAAACATATCTATGTTTATATAAACTGACACAGATCTATATCTATATAAACTGAAACATATCTATGTTTATATAAACTGAAACAGATCTATATTTATATAAGCTGAAACATATCTATGTTTATATAAACTGAAACAGATCTATATTTATATAAACTGAAACATATCTATGTTTATATAAACTGAAACAGATCTATATTTATATAAACTGAAACATATCTATGTTTATATAAACTGAAACATATCTGTTTATATAAACTGAAGCATATCTATGTTTATATAAACTGAAACAGATCTATATATAAGATGAAACATATCTATGTTTATATAAACTGAAACATATCTATATATAAGATGAAACATATCTATGTTTATATAAACTGAAACATATCTATATCTATATAAACTGAAGCATATCTATATTTATATAAACTGAAACATATCTATGTTTATATAAACTGAAACATATCTATATCTATATAAACTGAAGCATATCTATATCTATATAAACTGAAACAGATCTATGTTTATATAAACTGAAACATATCTATATCTATATAAACTGAAGCATATCTATATCTATATAAACTGAAACAGATCTATGTTTATATAAACTGAAACATATCTATATCTATATAAACTGAAGCATATCTATATCTATATAAACTGAAACAGATCTATGTTTATATAAACTGAAACATATCTATATCTATATAAACTGAAACAGATCTATGTTTATATAAACTGAAACATATCTATGTTTATATAAACTGAAACATATCTATGTTTATATAAACTGAAACATATCTATATTTATATAAACTGAAACATAACTATGTTTATATAAACTGAAGCATATCTATATTTATATAAACTGAAACAGATCTATATATAAGATGAAACATATCTATGTTTATATAAACTGAAACATATCTATATTTATATAAGCTGAAACATATCTATATTTATATAAGCTAAAACATATCTATATTTATATAAACTGAAACATATCTGTTTATATAAACTGAAACATATCTATGTTTATATAAACTGAAACATATCTATGTTTATATAAACTGAAACAGATCTATATTTATATAAACTGAAACATATCTATGTTTATATAAACTGAAACAGATCTATATCTATATAAACTGAAACATATCTATGTTTATATAAACTGAAACAGATCTATATTTATATAAGCTGAAACATATCTATGTTTATATAAACTGAAACAGATCTATATTTATATAAACTGAAACATATCTATGTTTATATAAACTGAAACATATGTGTTTATATAAACTGAAGCATATCTATGTTTATATAAACTGAAACTGATCTATATTTATATAAACTGAAACATATCTATGTTTATATAAACTGAAACATATCTATATCTATATAAACTGAAGCATATCTATATTTATATAAACTGAAACATATCTATGTTTATATAAACTGAAACATATCTATATCTATATAAACTGAAACAGATCTATGTTTATATAAACTGAAACATATCTATATCTATATAAACTGAAGCATATCTATGTTCATATAAACTGAAACAGATCTATGTTTATATAAACTGAAACATATCTATATATAAGATGAAACATATCTATGTTTATATAAACTGAAACATATCTATATTTATATAAACTGAAACATATCTATGTTTATATAAACTGAAACATATCTATGTTTATATAAACTGAAACATATCTATATCTATATAAACTGAAACATATCTATATTTATATAAACTGAAACATATCTATGTTTATATAAACTGAAACATATCTATATATAAGATGAAACATATCTATGTTTATATAAACTGAAACATATCTATATATAAGATGAAACATATCTATGTTTATATAAACTGAAACATATCTATATCTATATAAACTGAAGCATATCTATATTTATATAAACTGAAACATATCTATGTTTATATAAACTGAAACATATCTATATCTATATAAACTGAAGCATATCTATATCTATATAAACTGAAACAGATCTATGTTTATATAAACTGAAACATATCTATATCTATATAAACTGAAGCATATCTATATCTATATAAACTGAAACAGATCTATGTTTATATAAACTGAAACATATCTATATCTATATAAACTGAAGCATATCTATATCTATATAAACTGAAACAGATCTATGTTTATATAAACTGAAACATATCTATATCTATATAAACTGAAACAGATCTATGTTTATATAAATGCAGCTCTCCTCTCTAACTAACATTCTTGGACTCACGTGGGTTTCCCGCAGATCTTGCGATGGTACCACTGTTTGCAGTTAGTGAAATACTTCTTATCGGTGCCTTTGAGCTGCTGCATGGCACAAACGTTGGGTCTGAAAGAGAAAAGAGATGCAGAGCAAAGATCAGAAACATCATGACAATAATCTCCGATAATAATAATAATAATAATATAAATATAAAATACAATATAAATGTACAAATAAACTCATAATATTGTCAGTTTGTTGGTTTGTGAAGCCTGTGGTCTGCAGCCTGATTAATGTATGTAGATATAAATATATATATACACACACTGTGTATTCTGCCATGTGAAGATAAAACATTATTTAGTTTATTTTAAATGTTTATTTAGTGTCCTGGATGGACTGACTCTTTTCACTTCCTGTTCTCAGCTGGAAGGAAATGTTTGTTTTTTAAATAAAATCATAAAATTGATGATTATCCTGCAGGGGGGTTTGTCACAGTTTGTCATCAGCGTTTTAAACCTTCGTCACAACTCGTCGTGAGTCTCTTCATGTCACGTCTGCATAAATAAACCTGAAATAAAGTTATTAAAACTTCCATCAATCCATCGTCTACCG
>NW_021166989.1:0-22729 GCF_900634415.1 Cottoperca gobio | reverse complement strand
TCTTCTTCTTCCTCCTTCTTTTTATTCTTCTCCTTCCTCTTCTTCTTCTCCTTCTTCTTCCCTCTTCTTCTTTCTCCTTCTTCTTCTCCTTCTTCTTTTTCTTCTTCTCCTTCCTCTTCTTCTCTTCCAGTTTAGAATCAGATTTAAAGTTGATGTTTCTGGATCAGTTACTCGACCCGCTCGTTTGTTTTGTCAGAAATCCACGGCGGCCATCTTTGTTTATGTGGAGACCAAACGGGAGTGGAGTTTCCATCTGGTTTGATAATCAGTCCAGTGTGCCAACACACACCGACACACACTCACACACACCGACACACACACCGACACACACAGACACACACACTCACTCACTCACTCACTCACACACACACTCACAAACACACACTCACACACACTCACGCACACACAGTCACACACTCACACACACATACACACACACACACAGTCACACACTCACTCACACACACATACACACACACACACACACACAGGCGGTAGCTGATCTCCATGTGTTTACATTTACTGCCGCTGTGATTGGACACTGCAGGACTTCTGGACTTTATCCTTCTTCTGTCTCCAGATGATAAATTATATTTCAGTAAAGACACAGCGGAGGCCGAGGTCGTGTTTACATCCACCTGTTTTTATTGTTTTTCAATTTCAGCATAAAAAACTGAATGCAAATGCCGAAAACTGTAAAAGATTAAATGTTTGGAGTCCCATGTGAGGACAGAGAGTATTCCCAGAAAGTGTTTCCTGCAGTCTGAGACGTAAGTCAGAGGACGTCATGAACCAAGAACTCTGTGAAGTTTCACTGATCAACCAGCCGATCCGGGTTTGACTCTGTTCGAATCACAGTTAAACTGAGACGCTTAAAGTTAATTTCCTCACTTTCACTGCAGAATTAGCTTCAGCAGCTGCTTTTATATATTTCACTATAAACCGTCTCTGCACTTTTTTCCACCGACTAAACGTTCTGCATAATTTCAGCTACAGAAAATATTCAAATCTTTTTCCTACATTTGAAAGCTTTTAAAATGACAAAGCTTCTCCAGCTTTTCTCTCAATGTGCCTCAGCTCTGAGCTTCTTCAGGCGTTCAGTTTCTTTGAACTTTAATCTCGTCTGCAGGAAATACGTTTTCTACTCAAAGTTTGAATCTGAAACGTGTTGTGAAGGTTGAAATGTTTCAGTGAACCAGATTAATGTTAAACCAGCTGACCAAGTGTTATTAATGTCACACATTAAGAGGTTTCTGTGTGGATTCTTAAGAAGTCATGATATTCATCTATATTACTGATGCAGTTAGAGCCGGACTCTGTGACGTTTTATTTTGTAGCGAGCAGGAAGTGAGCGGCCCGCTGGAGGCTCCTGGTGCTTTAGTGTTTTTCCTGGCGGTGGGTTCAGGTCCCCCGTCAGGCGTCTGGTCTGGCTGCAGATTCTTCTTCTCTCTAAGGAAATGAGCTTTATGAGCCCAGACGGCTGGGCCACATTTATTATGGAAATCTCTCCAGGAAGTCATGAAGCTGCGCTCGGCCTGCACGCTTCATTACAGCCCACATGTTCAGGGACTAAACGTTTATTTGTACAGAGACCGACACTCGCTCTGAACTCTGTCTAAATACAGAGCAGCGTTCTCAATGTTCACATTCAGTCGACTTCAGGCTTCAGAGTTTTTTAGTTTTTAGTTTAAGTCACAAAAGTTTAAAACATTTTTTCATTGTTTTGTCCTGCACCATTTTTATGTTTTCTAAGCATTATGCAGGCTGTCTCCATCCTTGTTACCATGGTTACAAGCATTAGCACAGCTTATAATCATTATACTAATATTATTAATAATAAGGGTTAGGGTTACCACACCTCACATTAGCTCAGTCAGGAGGACTCGCAGTCACCTTCTGACTGAAGTCAAAGTTAAATACAGAAATGTTCCCGTTCCTGAGACCAGAGGCAGGTCCTGAGACCAGAGGCCGGTCCTGAGACCAGAGGCAGGTCCTGAGACCAGAGACAGGTCCTGAGACTAGTGTCGGTACTGAGACTAGGATCCGGTCGCGAGACTAGAGACAGGTCCTGAGACTAGAGGCAGGTCCTGAGGCTAGAGGTCGGTCCAGAGACTAGTAGCTGGTCCAAAGTCTCTTCAAGCGTCGCTGCTTAAAGTCCGTTATTATTGGCTGCTGGAGGAATCTGACGGACCAATCAGGAGCTGCAGTGGTTGTGCAGCTCTGGGAGGTTCTTTGCAGAGAAAACCAAAGATCTGTTTGTATTCTGGACTCCGTCAGACGATGATTATTATGGGAAGCTCTTTGTTTATGTCCTCATGGAAACTGTTGCACTTCTCACAGTCTGTTTGTTATTGCACACATAACTTTATTAGCATCATTATACAAAGACAGGAATTTATGTGTCTCCTGAAGCAGAAATATTACGGAAAGGTTACGAGGTTCTCAGGTGGAAACTGGGAGTTTTATAGACAAGTTTTTCCTCCTGAGGCTGAAATCTGCATAACATGTTGCTGTTGAACTCACAGCAGCGCAGGAAGACAGAAAGAGGAGGGAGGACAGGAAGGGGAGGCGCAGAAAGACAACTGACACTGTTATATGTTATATATTGCATCATGAAGAAAGAGGGGATTTCACCAGATGAGGACAATGTGGGTGTTGGTGTCCTAGTGGTCTAGTGGTTTGGCTTCCAAACACAACACCAGAAGGTTAAGAGTTCACCACCAGAGCCGCACCATTGAGCCCCTGAGCACCTTCACCGTGAGCTGCTCAGAGAGACTGTCCCTGTAGTGAGGTCACTGAGTCTTGAGAAGAGTGTCTGCTGAATGACCTGTAAAATGTAGTGACAAAGTTTCAGTTTTTGGTGAACAGCTGCTTTCCTCCTGTTCCTGTCCTTTGTAGCCTGACATGTTTGAGTTCCTTTACATCACACGTCCTGCAGAGAGAATGTTGCACACGCACAATGTCTGTATAGGGCACAGCTCGCAGATCTGATGTTTTGTTTCCTGCTGCAGGATGATCACCTACGAGTGCTGTCCTGGTTATGAGAAGATTCCTGGAGAGAAGGGCTGCCCTGCAGGTATGACCTCTGACCTCTGACACAACATGCACACAGCATCCATAACTCCAGGAAGACAATGCTAAATTATTGTATTAAAAATGTAAATCACTGCAGAGTAGATCACAAAGTGATTTTCAGTGTGAATGAGAAAGTTACAAAATGTGTTGGGAATGAATGAACAAAGTGTCCTTTTAAACATGTAGATAAGGACACGAGAACATTTTGAAAAATGTGTGGAAATGAGATAAAACCAAAACTTAACGTGTAAAAACTTAAAGGGCCAGTGTGTATTTAGGGGACTCTATAATATCATAACTATGTTTTCATTAGTGTATGATCGCCTAGAGGGAATCGGTCATGTCTCTACAGAAGCTCAGAACAAACTCTAGGAAGGGCCTTTACCGTTTTCCCCTGAAAGCACCGTCATTCTCTACACGCTTGTAAAACTGAGGTAACACCAGCCGCCACCTGAAAGATACCACAAAGGTCCTAAAAACACCATGAGGGTCCTGAAAGACACCACAAGGGTCCTGAAAGACACCACAAAGGTCCTGAAAGACACCACAAGGGTCCTGAAAGACACCACAAAGGTCCTGAAAGACACCACAAGGGTCCTGAAAGACACCACAAAGGTCCTGAAAGACACCACAAGGGTCCTGAAAGACACCACAAAGGTCCTGAAAGACACCACAAGGGTCCTGAAAGACACCACAAAGGTCCTGAAAGACACCACAAGGGTCCTGAAAGACACCACAACGTGAAACACGGTTTTGAACTCAGATTCTGACGCGAGATGACTCTGCACACTGTCCCTTTAAGACTTTTGTAAGAAGCAGCCTCTCTGTGCTGCTGACCCGACCTTCTCTCCTGAACACCGTCCCAGTTGTATTGTGGTGTTTGCTGTTGATGATTCTTTTCAGACAAACAGGAGGATTGGTTTATTAGTGGAGGGTTTGTCAATACTGAGTGTGTGTATCTTTACAGCGCTACCTCTGGTAAATATCTACAACACCCTGGGTGTAGTCGGAGCCTCCACCACGCAGATGTACTCTGAACGAGCCCAGCTGAAGGAGGAGATCGAAGGTCCGGGAAGCTTCACGTTCTTCGCCCCGAGCAACGAGGCCTGGGCCGCCCTGCCGACAGTCAGTAAAATCCAATACACACCGTCCTGCTGAATACTCACCAAATGAGAAATAATCCGCTGCTGAAAGTAGTCCCGAAAGAAATGCACAATTTCCTTCTGTTTGTCTACAGTGAGAAGATGTTTTAGGAAATGACTGAGACTTTTTGAAACATTTGAAACTATACATTTGTGTCCAGGAGATTTCCACCCCCAAAGAGTCATGATGAGATTTCATGGTTCAAAACTGTCAGATATAGACACTGTCGTTGTTGTGTTGCAGGAGATCCTGGACGCTCTGGTGAGCAACGTTAACATCGAGCTGCTGAACGCTCTTCATTACCACATGGTGGACCGCCGGCTGACCTCCGAGGAGCTGAGACACGGATCCTCCTTCGCCTCCATGTACCAGGACTTCCACGTCCACATCCACCACTACAGCAACGGGGTCACTGCAACACTAAACACACACTGTAACACACTGTAACACTAAACACACACTGCAACACTAAACACACACTGAAACACACTGTAATACTAAACACACACTGTAACACACTGTAACACTAAACACACACTGTAACACACTGTAACACTAAACACACACTGTAACACACTGTAACACTAAACACACACTGTAATACTAAACACACACTGTAACACACTGTAACACTAAACACACACTGTAACACTAAACACACACTGTAACACACTGCAACACTAAACACACACTGTAACACTAAACACACACTGTAACACACTGCAACACTAAACACACACTGTAACACACTGCAACACTAAACACACACTGTAACACACTGTAACACTAAACACACACTGCAACACTAAACACACACTGTAACACACTGTAACACTAAACACACACTGTAACACACTGTAACACTAAACACACACTGTAACACACTGTAACACTAAACACACACTGTAATACTAAACACACACTGTAACACACTGTAACACTAAACACACACTGTAACACTAAACACACACTGTAACACACTGCAACACTAAAACACACAACACACTGTAACACACTGTAACACACACTGTAACACCAACACTAACACACTGTAACACCTGCAAACTACACAACTGTAACACACTGTAACACTAAACACACACTGTAACACTAAACCCACACTGTAACACACTGTACACTAAACACACACTGTAACACACTGTAACACTAAACACACACTGTAAACACTAAACACACACTGTAACACACTGTAACACTAAACACACACTGTAACACACTGTAACACTAAACACACACTGTAATACTAAACACACACTGTAACACACTGTAACACTAAACACACACTGTAACACTAAACACACACTGTAACACACTGTAACACTAAACCACACACTGTAACACACTGTAACACTAAACACCACACTGTAATACTAAACACACACTGTAACACACTGTAACACTAAACACACACTGTAACACTAAACACACACTGTAACACACTGCAACACTAAACACACACTGTAACACTAAACACACACTGTAACACACTGCAACACTAAACACACACTGTAACACTAAACACACACTGTAACACACTGCAACACTAAACACACACTGTAACACACTGCAACACTAAACCACACTGTAACACTAAACCACACTGTAACACTAAACACACACTGTAACACACTGCAACACTAAACACACACTGTAACACTAAACACACACTGTAACACACTGTAACACTAAACACACAATGTAACACACTGCAACACTAAACACACACTGTAACACACTGTAACACTAAACACACACTGTAACACTAAACACACACTGTAACACACTGTAATACTAAACACACACTGTAACACAACTGTAACACTAAACACACACTGTAACACACTGCAACACTAAACACACACTGTAACACTAAACACACACTGTAACACACACTGCAAACACTAACACACACTAACACACTGCAACACTAAACACACACTGTAACACTAAACACACACTGTAACACACTGTAACACTAAACAGACACTGTAACACACTGTAACACTAAACACACACTGTAACACTAAACACACACTGTAACACACTGCAACACTAAACACACACTGTAACACACTGTAACACTAAACACACACTGTAACACCCTGCAACACTAAACACACACTGTAACACACTGTAACACTAAACACACACTGTAACACATACTGCAACACTAAAGACACACTGTAACACACTGCAACACTAAACACACACTGTAACACTAAACACACACTGTAACACACTGTAACACTAAACACACACTGTAACACTAAACACACACTGTAACACACTGCAACACTAAACACACACTGTAACACACTGTAACACTAAACACACACTGTAACACCCTGCAACACTAAACACACACTGTAACACACTGTAACACTAAACACACACTGTAACACATACTGCAACACTAAAGACACACTGTAACACACTGCAACACTAAACACACACTGTAACACTAAACACACTGCAACACTAAACACACACTGTAACACACCGCAACACTAAACACACATTGTAACACACTGTAACACTAAACACACACTGCAACACTAAACACACACTGTAACACACCGCAACACTAAACACACACTGTAACACACTGTAACACTAAACACACACTGTAACACTAAACACACACTGTAACACACTGTAGCACTAAACACACACTGTAACACTAAACACACACTGTAACACTGTAACACTAAACACACACTGTAACACTGTAACACTAAACACACACTGTAACACTGTAACACTAAACACACACTGTAACACTAAGCACACACTGTAACACACTGTAACACTAAACACACACTGTAACACTAAACACACACTGTAACACTAAACACACACTGCAACACTAAACACACACTGTAACACACTGTAACACTAAACGCACACTGTAACACTAAACACACACTGCAACACTGTAACACTAAGCACACACTGTAACACACTGTAACACTAAACACACACTGCAACACTAAACACTACACTGTAACACTAAACACACACTGTAACACTAAACACACACTGTAACACTAAACACACACTGCAACACTAAACACACACTGTAACACACTGTAACACTAAACACACACTGTAACACTAAACACACACTGTAACACACTGTAACACACAGTATAGCTCCAGTATAGATTATCAGGTCTTTTCTTCACCTCCTCAGATTGTGACGGTCAACTGCGCTCGTCTCATCAAACCCGACCAACACGCCACTAACGGCATCGTGCACGTGGTCGATCGTGTCATCACCGCCATCTCCAACAACGTGCACACGCTGCTGGAAGTGGACGACGACCTGGAAACACTGCGTGTGAGTTCGTCTGTCCATCAATCAGGGTGGAGAAGATCCATACAAAGTAGTTCTGTCGCTGACTTCTTGTGTCGCTGTGTTTCAGACGGCGATGGCCGCTGCAGGTCTGAACACCATGTTGGAGAACGAGGGTCAGTACACTGTTTTCGCTCCCACCAACGAGGCCTTCGATAAGATTCCTGAGGAGACCCTGAATAGGATCCTGGGAGACCCCATAGCTCTGAGAGGTGACCAGCTGGTTTGTTTGATTTGTAGTTTTAGACCAACTATACACTCGATGAACTTCACTCTGATGTCCTGTTCACCTGCCCCCCCCCCCAGACCTGTTGAACTACCACATCCTGAAGCACATGCAGTGTGCCGAGTCCATCGTGTCGGGGACTCCGATGGAGACTCTGCAGGGCACCATGCTGGAGGTCGGCTGTGACGGAGACCAGATGACTCTGAACGGGAGGGCCATCATCACCAAGAGAGACCAGCTAGGAACCAACGGGGTCGTACATTACATCAGCGAGCTGCTCATCCCCGACTCAGGTACTAATACTAAAAATACTGAGAGTACTTCCATTAAAACTGCAGAAAAACTCATCTAAACTTAACTCAGCCCCCCCCCTTGGTTTCACCATGTTTGAAAAAAACTCCACTAATGTGCCTTCTTAGATGCCCCTAAAATAGATCAAACGTAATAAAGTGTCCTCTGGGTGCCCTTCCAGTGGAGAGAACGAGATGTATATGGGTGGTTTTAAATTGGAGAAAGCATGAGTGCCATATATTCTGCCCCACAGCGGGGGCCCTTTTTGTTTTTGTCTGCCCCGACCCTTCAGACAGTCTGAGTCCGTCACTGCTGCATCTAATACAGAGAGAACCTGGAAAACAGCTAGTGTCAGCAGTACTCGCAGTACCATCAGTATTATCCTGTTTCACTTGTTTGGTTTTTTTTTCAGCCAAAGTTCTGCTGGAGCTGGCTGAAGGTTCGTCCGTTTCCACGGCGACCAAGCTGTTTGTGGAGGCGGGTCTGTCCCCCCACCTGACGGGCTCCGAGCCTCTGACCATGCTGGCTCCTCTGGACGACGCCTTCAAAGGTGACGCTCACGACCTTTGACCTCAGTCTCTTGTTTATTTTAAACATATCTCATATATCTCATACCTCATATCAAACTCATTCCATTCATTCTATTTTTTATATGCACAATTTATTAAATGTGGTGCGAAAAACTGAGTTTTGTAAATGTTATCTCCTGTGTGTTGTCCCTCAACCGTGGTCCGTGTGTGTATTATTGTTATACTTGTGAAGACAAGTATGTAGAATTCAGCTGGATGTAAAATTACATTAATAAGTAAAAGTGCATTAACGTCTTCATCTCTAAAATCATTGCAACAAATTATAATATTTCGTAATTAATAAGCAAAATGTTGTCAACTATAAAATTCTTAAAATCTTTCCACAGCTCAAAACAAAGTTTCAGGATGTAGTTCTCAGAAAGTGTCGCTCTTGAACTTGTGTAGGAAATGTTTCACTGACCTGTCTGTGTCTCTGTGACAGGAAGTGACACGACGATGACACCCGACATGAGGAAGCTGATGACCAATCACATCCTGAAACAGCAGCTGTCCTCCAAGTCTCTGTACCACGGTCAGGAGCTGGAGACGCTGGGAGGCATCAAACTCAGAGTGTTTGTCTACAGAAATGTAAGAACTTAATGTTTCCTCCTGTTCAGGAGTTTGTTCACTCTTTTAATCATCATTACTTCTGTAGTCTGATGGTACCACCAGAGTACAGACACAGAGGTATCTGCTACTGTACACCAGAGTACAGACACAGGAGTATCTGCTGCTGTACCACCAGAGTACAGACACAGAGGTATCCTCTGCTGTACCACCAGAGTACAGACACAGAAGTATCCTCTGCTGTACCACCAGAGTACAGACACACCACCAGAGTACAGACACAGGAGTATCTGCTGCTGTACCACCAGAGTACAGACACAGAGGTATCTGCTACTGTACACCAGAGTACAGACACAGAGGTATCTGCTACTGTACACCAGAGTACAGACACAGGAGTATCTGCTGCTGTACCACCAGAGTACAGACACAGACGCATCCTCTGCTGTACCACCAGAGTACAGACACAGAGGTATCTGCTGCTGTACCACCAGAGTACAGACACAGGAGTATCTGCTGCTGTACCACCAGAGTACAGACACAGAAGTATCTGCTGCTGTACCACCAGAGTACAGACACAGGAGTATCTGCTGCTGTACCACCAGAGTACAGACACAGGAGTATCTGCTGCTGTACAACCAGAGTACAGACACAGACGCATCCTCTGCTGTACTACCAGAGTACAGACACAGGAGTATCTGCTGCTGTACCACCAGAGTACAGACACAGACGCATCCTCTGCTGTACCACCAGAGTACAGACACAGAAGTATCCTCTGCTGTACCACCAGAGTACAGACACAGAGGTATCTGCTACTGTACACCAGAGTACAGACACAGGAGTATCTGCTGCTGTACCACCAGAGTACAGACACAGGAGTATCTGCTGCTGTACCACCAGAGTACAGACACAGAAGTATCCTCTGCTGTACCACCAGAGTACAGACACAGAAGTATCTGCTGCTGTACCACCAGAGTACAGACACAGAAGTATCCTCTGCTGTACCACCAGAGTACAGACACAGAGGTATCTGCTACTGTACACCAGAGTACAGACACAGGAGTATCTGCTGCTGTACCACCAGAGTACAGACACAGGAGTATCTGCTGCTGTACCACCAGAGTACAGACACAGAAGTATCCTCTGCTGTACCACCAGAGTACAGACACAGAAGTATCCTCTGCTGTACCACCAGAGTACAGACACAGAAGTATCCTCTGCTGTACCACCAGAGTACAGACACAGAGGTATCTGCTACTGTACACCAGAGTACAGACACAGGAGTATCTGCTGCTGTACCACCAGAGTACAGACACAGGAGTATCTGCTGCTGTACCACCAGAGTACAGACATAGACGCATCCTCTGCTGTACCACCAGAGTACAGACACAGAGGTATCTGCTGCTGTACCACCAGAGTACAGACACAGACGCATCCTCTGCTGTACCACCAGAGTACAGACACAGAAGTATCTGCTGCTGCAACTTGTTCCTCACGTGACAAATTAAAACAGATGCAGTGATTTTCATTGCCTGTAGCTTCAGATACATTCACACAGACTTCCTTTCCCCACATTATCAAAGGCTGACTCACTTATATCCTCCCCGTCAGCTGTGGACTCACAGAACAGATATTTAGTCTGACTGTGTCGCCTGCTGTCGGGCGGATCGTCGGTCTTCATTGGTAATAAATATCTCTTCTCTTCCTCAGAGATGACTTCATGAGGTCACTGAGTTTGTGGCTTTTCATTAATGTCTTTAACATACATCAGTTCTGAAGATGAGCTTTAGTTTGATTTGTGAGGTCTCTATTATTTCAGTTAAGATGCGTCTGAGTGGACACATCAAACTTTATTTTCATTTTCAAAAGGTTTTTCAAAAGCAGGAGGACTGCAGGAAATGTGGTGAGTGCCTGACTGTGTGCACACCGCAGCCTCATTACTGCGACCGCCTGAGGGAAGGTTTCATGCAGAGAATCAGAGCCGCCTGCAGAGAGACGGGACAAGTTAAGGTTCGCACGGAGGAGCCTGCAGGACGGAGCCCGCTGGTTTCTGGTTGTACAGCTGAAGTTTCTCCGCTGTGATCTTCCAGACTTTAAACGTTCTGGTTGTTTCTCTTGTTTTGTTCACTTTTAGCAGAGTTCATGTAGCTCTTCGTGTCGCCCAGGAAACACAACACACGAGAATCTGACGGAGTTATTGATTGTGCAGTGGGTGTCCTCCGTGTCACCGCTGTCCTCCGTGTCTCCACATGTTTTAGCTCCTCCACTCGTGGGTGGCTCACATTTCTGCTATTCTGCTCAGTAATGAACTCTGCAGACCACAAGAAGTTTCCTGCTTCCCACAGCTGCTAAATCTTTCCAGACAGTGTGTGTGTGTGTGTGTGTGTGTGTGTGTGTGTGTGTGTGTGTGTGTGTGTGTGTGTGTGTGTGTGTGTGTGTGTGTATGTGTGTGTGTGTGTGTGTGAGAGCTCTGGTGGTTGAGAGGTTCACCCTGAAGAACAAGCCTCAGCTCTTCTGCCTCTTCTGCCTCGTCGTCAGACTGCAGATTGATTCCACATCCTCTAAAGTTGGGCCTGATACGCGAGGATTAAATCCTCCTTCTGTTCTCTTCACCACCATCGAGGTTTCTCCTCTTAGTTTGGGACGACAGAGATCTACTCTTTCACATCTCATGACCTTGTGACTTTCCCACCCAGAAACAGAGGTGCTTTACTCTCCCTGTAATAACAGGTAACTTCAGTTTTAGAATACATTTCATATACTATTGATTTTGGACGTTCTAAAATACCTCACGTACTGTTTTAACATAGTGTTAGCTAATGCTAATAAGAAATACTAAGCTAACGTCAACCAAGACAGAGGGAACAGCCCAGTTATCTCAGCAACAACTTAACAAACAGAGAAGTTACATGAAGGTTTGAATGAAGTTGTCACACCTCATCAAAGCCTCGTCGTCCCTGGAGGCTTCGACTCCCTTAGCGCTGGCTGCAGGCGTGCTAACGTTAGCTGCCGCTCTCAGGCCACAAACATGTATTTTATGTTTGACCAGGTGTTTCTCAGGTTAGACCTGTTGCCCTGACAGCTTTGCATTTCGCGTTACAAACATTGTGTGTGTTTGTGTGTGTGTAGAGCCTGTGCATTGAGAACGCCTGCATCGCTGCTCATGATAAGGCAGGACGCTACGCCGCGATGTTCACCGTGGACAAAGTCCTAACCCCACCCATGGGCACCATCATGGACGTCCTGAAGGCAGACGACCGCTTCAGGTGAGTTTAAACACAGGTGTGTCTGCATGTATTAATGAGCAGAAGAAGACAGTGAGACAGTTGTAGTTTCCCTCTCTGTGTTCAGCCTGCTGGTCGGAGCCGTGCAGACTGCCGGGATGACGGAACTGCTGAACCAGCAGTTGGCGCTCACCTTCTTCGCTCCCACCAATGCCGCCTTCAGCGCTCTGCCGCGGGCCGACCTCAACCAGCTGATGCGTGAGTTCAAAGTCTCCAGCTCCTTCTTTGGTCCGACGTCCAGAAACATTGTGTTTATGTGACTCACAGCAGAGTCATGTCTGCTGTAATCAGGTTTATACAAACTAAAGTTTAATACAAACTGTCTGCTGGTCTGTGCAGCTTCACTGTCGGCCTAATGAACACGTTTACAGGAAATAAACTTTATCAACAGTACGGTGTGGAAAAGGTCAAAGGAAAGTTTCTCACCAACAGGATGTGGTAAAGTGCAGCAATTTATTAAACATTAAAATACTTCAAATTAATCATTACGGAGAACAGATATATTTTACAATTTCTTTATAATATTCTTATTGTCCATTTTTCTATTCTACATTTATCTTGACTGATTTTTATTTTATTTTACAATGTTTATTGTTACTCACCGAAACACCAACACATACATTTCTCGTATGTGAAAACTTATTTAACAATAAATATGTTTCTGATTCATGGTGAAATTTGAAAATATTTATTTAAAGCACTGAAAAATATTTATTTTTGATTTTTTTTACATTTTATTTAAATTGTATTTCTCTTACATGTTTATTATTGTGTACCAAAAGGTAAATTCCTCGTATGTGAAAATCTCCTTAATAATAAATCTGATTTATGTTTAAATTTAAATGCCACTGAGTGTACAGCACTTTCAAAGTGTGTGTGTGTGTGTGTGTGTGTGTGTGTGTGTGTGTGTGTGTGTGTGTGTGTGTGTGTGTGTACAGAGAGCCGTCCGGAGCTGTCCTCTCTGCTCAGGTTTCACCTGGGGGAGGGCATGCTGGTCAGTGGGGGGGTGGGATCTCACACCAGACTGAAGCCTCTGCAAGGAGAAAAGCTGGAGCTGGGAGTGGTGGGTGCTGCTCAGCAGACCTCTATTAGAACTTTATTAGAACTGTATTAGAATTGTATTAGAACTTTATTAGAACTCTATTAGAACTGTATTAGAACTTTATTAGAACTCTATTAGAACTGTATTAGAACTATATTAGAACTTTATTAGAACTTTATTAGAACTCTATTAGAACTGTATTAGAACTTTATTAGAACTGTATTAGAACTCTATTAGAACTTTATTAGAACTCTATTAGAACTGTATTAGAACTATATTAGAACTTTATTAGAACTTTATTAGAACTCTATTAGAACTGTATTAGAACTTTATTAGAACTGTATTAGAACTCTATTAGAACTTTATTAGAACTGTATTAGAACTGTATTAGAACTTTATTAGAACTCTATTAGAACTTTATTAGAACTGTATTAGAACTCTATTAGAACTGTATTAGAACTCTATTAGAACTTTATTAGAACTGTATTAGAACTGTATTAGAACTTTATTAGAACTCTATTAGAACTTTATTAGAACTTTATTAGAACTGTATTAGAACTCTATTAGAACTGTATTAGAACTATATTAGAACTGTATTAGAACTGTATTAGAACTTTATTAGAACTCTATTAGAACTGTATTAGAACTCTATTAGAACTGTATTAGAACTATATTAGAACTGTATTAGAACTGTATTAGAACTTTATTAGAACTTTATTAGAACTCTATTAGAACTCTATTAGAACTCTATTAGAACTTTATTAGAACTCTATTAGAACTTTATTAGAACTCTATTAGAACTCTATTAGAACTTTATTAGAACTCTATTAGAACTTTATTAGAACTCTATTAGAACTCTATTAGAACTGTATTAGAACTCTATTAGAACTTTATTAGAACTGTATTAGAACTTTATTAGAACTCTATTAGAACTCTATTAGAACTTTATTAGAACTGTATTAGAACTTTATTAGAACTCTATTAGAACTTTATTAGAACTTTATTAGAACTTTATTAGAACTCTATTAGAACTTTATTAGAACTCTATTAGAACTCTATTAGAACTTTATTAGAACTGTATTAGAACTTTATTAGAACTCTATTAGAACTGTATTAGAACTGTATTAGAACTCTATTAGAACTTTATTAGAACTCTATTATAATTTTATTAGAACTCTATTCTATCCATCCATCGTCTACCACATCCTCCAGCTCCGACTGGGGGATCCCTAGGCGTTCCCAGTGAGGAGATATAATCTCTCCACCTAGTCCTGGGTCTTCCCCGGGGTCTCCTCCCAGCTGAACTCTATTAAACTATTAAAATCTATTACAAATCTACTAGAACTTTATGACTGAATATAACAGCCGCTCTCCGTGTTTCAGAGGAACTACACGGTGTACGTGAACAAGGTCCCGGTGGCCGACGCAGACCTGATGGCAACTAACGGAGTCGTGCACGCTGTGGACAGCATCATCAAACCTATGCGTGAGTTCAGCCACACACTCAACACATTACTAAACTTAAACTCATTACTACGAACGTCATTAATGAAATCTAATTAAGAGTAGGTAACAAATTAGATGTTTGGGTTGGAGGTATATGTATATATATATATATATATATATAGTATATATATATATATATATACTATATATATTTTTATATAGTATATATATATATATATAGTATATATATGTATAGTATATATATGCTATATATATATACATATATATACTATATATAGTTTTATATAGTATATATATATATATATATATATAGTATATATATGCTATATATATATACATATATATACTATATATAGTTTTATATATAGTTTTATATAGTATATATATATATATATATATATACGCTATATATATATATAAACGCGATTAATTAATCACAAAGCTTGTAATCGCTTAACAGCCCTAATATATATATATATATATATATATATATATATATATATATATACATATACATATACAATACGTTGTGTTGAGACAACATGGAGAGAAGCTGAAAGCTTTCAGTATTTACAACATGGTGGTGCTGCACTCTGGTGGCTGAACACAGAATTACACCAACAAACAAAAAACTTTCTCCTGTCGTCAGAAACAGACAGAGAGAAACAGTCAGAGAGACAGACAGACAGACAGACACACAGACAGAGAGAGACAGACACACAGACAGAGAGAGACAGTCAGAGAGAGAGAGAGAGAGAGAGAGAGAGAGATACAGACAGAGCGAGAGAGAGAGAGAGAGAGAGAGAGAGAGAGAGAGATACAGACAGACAGACAGAGAGACAGAGAGAGACAGTCAGAGCGAGAGAGAGAGAGAGAGAGAGAGAGAGACAGACAGACAGAGAGAGACAGACACACAGACAGAGAGAGACAGTCAGAGAGAGAGAGAGAGAGAGAGAGAGAGAGATACAGACAGAGCGAGAGAGAGAGAGAGAGAGATACAGACAGACAGACAGAGAGACAGAGAGAGACAGTCAGAGCGAGAGAGAGAGAGAGAGAGAGAGAGACAGACAGACAGACACACAGACAGAGAGAGACAGTCAGAGCGAGAGAGAGAGAGAGAGAGAGAGAGAGAGACAGACAGACAGACAGAGAGAGACAGTCAGAGAGAGAGAGAGAGATACAGACAGAGAGAGAGAGACAGACAACAGACAGACAGACAGAGAGACAGACAGACAGAGAGAAACAGTCAGAGAGACAGACAGACAGAGAGGCAGACAGACAGACATAAACAGACAGAGAGACAGACAGACAGACAGACATAAACAGACAGACAGAGAGACAGACAGACAGACAGAGAGAAACAGAGATACAGACAGACAGAGAGAAACAGTCAGAGAGAGACAGAGAGGCAGACAGACAGACATAAACAGACAGACAGACAGAGAGAGACAGCGATACAGACAGACAGAAAGAGACAGAGATACAGACAGACAGAGAGGCAGACAGACAGACATAAACAGACAGAGAGACAGACAGACAGAGACAGAGATACAGACAGACAGAGAGAAACAGTCAGAGAGACAGACAGACAGACAGACATAAACAGACAGACAGACAGACAGACAGAGAGAGACAGAGATACAGACAGACAGAGAGGCAGACAGACAGACATAAACAGACAGAGAGACAGACAGACAGAGACAGAGATACAGACAGACAGAGAGAAACAGTCAGAGAGACAGACAGACAGACAGACATAAACAGACAGACAGACAGACAGACAGACAGACAGAGAGAGACAGAGAGAGACAGAGATACAGACAGACAGACAGACAGAGAGAGACAGAGATACAGACAGACAGAGAGGCAGACAGACAGACAGAAACAGACAGAGAGACAGACAGACAGACAGACAGACAGACAGACAGACAGAGACAGATATACAGACAGACAGAGAGAAACAGTCAGAGAGAGACAGAGATACAGACAGACATAAACAGACAGAGAGACAGACAGACAGAGAGAGAGACAGACAGACAGACAGAGACACAGACAGACAGAGAGACAGATAGACAGACAGACAGAGAGACAGACAGACAGTGACAGACAGACAGACAGACAGACAGACAGTGCTCTCTTCTTAGACCCACCAAATTGGTTTCAACTGAGACTTCATGATACAAACCTCCGATCACCGTGGCATTGCTGTGTGTGTGTGTGTGTGTGTGTGCGTGTGTGTGTGTGTGTGTAGCTCCGAAGGTGGACAGAGAGCAGGCTGATGGACCTGCAGATCCGCTCAGAACAGCTGCCTCTTCCAGGGTGAGAACACAAAACATATTTTATTATTATTATCTTCTATTATTAGTAATTATAATATCATTGTTGTTGTTATTATTTCATCCGTATTAAATCAAATCAAATGTATTTATATAGTCCAATATCCAATAATGTCCTTAGACCCACTGTCTATAGACCCTCTATTCTTAGACCCACTGTCCTTAGACCCTCTGTCCTTAGACCCTCTGTCCTTAGACCCTCTGTCCTTAGTCTCTCTATCCTTAGACCCTCAGTCCTTAGACCCTCTGTCCTTAGACCCACTGTCCTTAGACCCTCTATTCTTAGACCCACTGTCCTTAGACCCTCTGTCCTTAGACCCTCTGTCCTTAGTCTCTCTGTCCTCAGACCTTCTGTCCTTAGACCCTCGCATCGCACAAGGAAAAACTTCTAAAAGAAACCCCATAATTAAGGGGGAAAAATGGAAGATCCCTCTCCCAGGATGGACAGACGTGGCAATAGATGTCGTGTGTACAGGATAAACAACATAGTACAAATACAACATTTGACAGAAATGATGTTGTGTTGAAAAGAGAAAGTTTGGATGAATCCAGGAAAATGTCAAAAAGGCTTCCCGGTGTCCAGCAGGACCAGGGCAGCAGGCGCAGCCACGATTCCTGATCCTGACGTAAACTTTATCAGTGGCAACCTGCCACATGAGAGACAGACACTCTGGGGATGATGCCCCGGATAATGAGTTAGTAACATACATTTACATTAATGCATACAGATAGAGAGGGAGAAGAAGAGAGGGAGGGGAGGAGAGAGGAAGAGAAGGAAGAGAGCAGGGAGGTGTCCCCCGGCAGTTTAAGCTTATAGCAGCATAACTGGGGCTGATACAAGGCAAACCTGAGCCATTATAATATAATCATTATAATGATTATTATAATAATAATAATATCCATCCATCCATCGTCTACCGCTTATCGGATCGCGGGGGCAGCAGCTTCAGTAAGGAACCCCAATCTTCCCTTCTCCGGGCCACATCCTCCAGCTCCGACTGGGGATCCTGAGGCGTTCCCAGTGAGGAGATATAATCTCTCCACCGAGTCCTGGGTCTTCCCCGGGGTCTCCTCCCAGCTGGACGTGCCTGGAACACCTCCCTAGGGAGGCGCCCAGGTGGCATCCTTACTAGATGCCCGAACCACCTCAACTGGCTCCTTTCAACGTAAAGGAGCAGCGGCTCTACTCCGAGTCTCTCACGGATGGCTGAGCTTCTCACCCTATCTCTAAGGGAGACGCCAGCCACCCGTCTGAGAAAACCCATTTCGGCCGCTTGTACCCGTGATCTCATTCTTTCGGTCATGACCCAGCCTTCATGACCATAGGTGAGGGTAGGAACGAAGATCGACCCGGTATATTGAGAGCTTTGCCTTCTGGCTCAGCTCTCTTTTCGTCACAACGGTGCGGTAAAGTGACTGTAATACCGCCCCCGCTGCTCCGATTCTCCGGCCAATCTCTCGCTCCATCGTCCCCTCACTCGAGACAAGACCCCGAGGTACTTGAACTCCTTCACTTGGGGGAATGGCTCATTCCCTACCCGGAGTAGGCAATCCACCGGTTTCCTGCTGAGAGCCATGGCCTCAGATTTTGAGGTGCTGATCCTCATCCCAACCGCTTCACACTTGGCTGCGAACCGATCCAGTGACTGTTGAAGGTCACAGTACCTCGATGATTGCCATAAGGACTACATCATCTGCAACAGAGCAGCCGATGTAGATCCTCAGGTACACTGAACTGCAACCCCTCTCTCCTCCACGACTACGCCTCGATATCCTGTCCATGAAAATCACGAACAGGATTGGTGATAAAGGCACAGCCCTGGCGGAGGCAACATTCACTGGGAACGAGTCCCGACTTACTGCCGAGTATCCGGACACAACTCTCGCTTTGGGCGTACAGGGGATTGGATGGCCCTCAAAAGTGACCCCCTCACCCCATACACCCGCAGCACCTCCCACAGTATCACCCGGGGGACCCGGTCATACGCCTTCTCCAGATCCACAAAACACATGTAGACCGGATGGGCATACTCCCAGGCCCCCTCCAGGATCCTTGCGAGAGTGAAGAGTTGGTCCGTTGTTCCACGACTACCGGCCGAACCCTCCTTTCCAGTACCCTTGGAGTAGACTTTACCAGGGGGGCTGAGAAGTGTGATACCCCTGTAGTTGGCACACACTCTCTGGTCCCCCTTTTAAATAAGGGAACCACCACCCCAGTCTGCCAACCCCTAGGCACTGTCCCAGACTTTCACGCAATGTTGACGAGGCGTGTCAACCAAGACAGCCCCTCAACACCCAAAGCCTTCAGCATTTCTGGACGGATCTCATCAACCCCTGTGGCTTTGCCACTGTAGAGTTGTTTGACTACCTCAGTGACTTCCATCAGGGAAATTGACGATGATCCCCCATCAGCTTCCAGCTCTGCCTCTACCATAGAGGGCGTGTTAGTCGGATTCAGGAGTTTTGGTGCCGACCGAAAGTCCTTCTCCATAGCTTCTCCGAACTTCTCCCACACCCGCTGCTTTGCCTCTGACACGGCAGAGGCTGCCGCCCTTCTAGTCCTTCGGTACCCTGCAATTGTTTCAGGAGTCCTCCCGGATAACATAACCCGGAAGGACTCCTTCTTCAGTCGGACGGCTTCCCTGACCACCGGGGTCCACCACGGTGTTCAAGGGTTACCGCCCATTGAGGCACCAAAGACCTTGACTAAGGAGTCCCCTACTGGGATCCATTCAGGGTCTCCAAGAAGGCCGAATACTCCGAACTGCGGTTTGGGGCATAGGCACAGATGGGGGACCCGGGCTTCCTCCGGGCAGGGTCTCTCCTTTCCTTTCCCTTTTTTTCATGAGGGTCGTTTTGAACCATTCTTAGTCTGGCCCTCACCTGAGACCAATTTGCCTTGGGAGACCCTACCAGGAGCACTAGGTTCCAGATAACCAGCTCTCAGTTTCATAGGGACACCCAACCTCTCCACCACGATAAGGTGATGGTTCCAGAGATGTGTAATAATATGTAAATAATAATTACCTTTTGTCTGTCTTGCAGGCTGACTCCAAGAGCTTCAGGAACGGTGAGATTTTTAATTTTCGGAACTGTTTTGAGTTTGATGTGAACCTGCGGGACTCTAACTCCGTGTTTCTGTGTACAGACGATTTATTCCAGAAGGTGGTCAGCAGCCGCTCCAGCAGGACGATGACGCAGTAAAACTTCTGCACAACGATCTCGTGCCAAAGGGTCAAAGGTCACAAACAGAAAAACTCCCCTGAAGTCTCCTGACACTGCCGAGTTTGTCTGAGAGGATTTAGTTTCATTTTTAATATAGAAAACACGTGAGAGGTAAATGAAACACAACTTATTAACTCACTTCCTGTTCCAGCTCAACCTGCAGAAATAGGACGAAGTTCTTAATCAACCATCAGATATTTAAATTAATATGCTGACATTTGGTAAGAAATTCTGCCCTTTCTATCCAAATTCATTTTTATTTTTGTCTCTGACATTTTTCTCCCTATTGATAATTTTAGAATTTATTTTCACAAACATGTTATTTCGATTATTATACTTATATTTTTAGGATTTTATTTCAGATTTCTCTTCACATATTTTTATGACATTCTAAACATAGATTTTCACACATTTCTCAGTAATTATTTTCTCATATTCTATTAATACATTTCAGGTATTTCTGGGACATTGTTAAAATATCTTTCACATTTTACTCATTTTAGAAATTATTTACACTTCTGCAAGGCATTCTGGGTAATGTAGGACTAAGTGAAGTCGAGGAGACGTGTCAGACAATCTGAGGGGAGTTTTATTTACTGACTCAGAGTTTTGTATTCTTTGTACTGTAAAAAAATGTCACTTCTGAAGTCCAAAGTTTTTCACATGTAAAATGTTTGTAAAGTGTGTTTTTGTTGTGTACTCCGTGTGTTGTCGTCCTGCAGCATGTCGGCAGGTCTGAGCTCAAACTAACTAACAACTCTGGAGCTTTTTTAGGATTTTCTTCTTGGTGTTTTTTGTAAAATAAAATTTAAAAATGAGCTTTGAAATACACGTCGTCTGTTAAGTGTGTGTATTTACCTTTAAAGGTAGACTGAAGGATTTAGAGCAGGGGTGCTGAACTGAAAGAGGCGGAGCAGGGGACCCCTGACCCCATGTGTACAAAGTTAAACTGCACATTAATCTGGGGTACAACAACACAACAAGCCTAAAGGGCCAAGACAAATGTCTTCATGGAGCCTACAATACTGAGACATTACAGTAATTACACTAACAGTAACTGTCTGTCGGTGCCGTGCAGTGAACCAGCACAGATCAGCTGAGGGTTGATGGGTAATGGTTAAACATCATCGATGTGTAGAATGAATGGGTTGACTTTTAAGAATGGGGATTTTTTTTTATTAATAATATGTTGGATTCAGGTTACTGTAATGTGTATTTTCAGACTGTTTTAATTCTTTTAAACAAAGTGTTTGGATAAGAAGTGGTGTGTTTTTCTTTGATATAGAACATTCTGCAGGTGGAGTCATACAAGGGATAGTAGTATTGTTGTTGGAAACTCACGTCATGGCGATTGAGCTATGGGACTCAATTTCCCAGGATGCTTCACTTGTCAAACCCTCATGTCACCTTTTAGCATGTAGGTGTGAAAAGCCCAACGATACAAAGAGCAACAGCCCGTTGCTAGTAAACGAGCTAGCACAAGCGGCTACGACAAAGTCTGCTAGCTCATTTTAAGAGCCACGAAGTCACGTTAGCATCGAGCTAACTGCAAGGAGAACAACGCAGCAACAACTTTAACTTCCGTCAATGAACTCGTAATGTTTAATGTGATGTTAGCGAGGGCTTTATTATTGCCTTACGTCTGTTTATAGTCAGGGGATTGAATAGCCGCACTGCTAAGTGATGTTAGCATTGCTACACACAGACACAAGGCCTTGCATGTGAAACTAACCCCTTTCTAACGGCACTATTATCCTGCACAGATCACATGCAACATATTATCCATCGGCTTTAAACTTCTTCTGATTCCAACACACGTGACACTCAACGTTCCCGCCTCACACTCTTTGTTAAGAAACTCCAGCACATGGTGGCCATCTTTGATTCTGCTTTCCCTTTGCATGTTCTGTACTCACACACACACACACACACACACACAGTTTAGATATTTGATTTGATGTCTTACATTCATTTAGTAAATAAATGCTTTATGAAATATTCATGCTGGTTTGTTTATTGCTGTACAAGAGAGATTTCTGCCAAATATTTACAATCAAATAATTCCTGCATCCTTCAACCTTTACTAGCTATTGATATGCTAATTGTTTAATAGTTTATAGTTATTCATTTA
>NW_021166988.1:35000-40000 GCF_900634415.1 Cottoperca gobio | reverse complement strand
TCTGTGTAACTTCATATGTGTTGTGCAGGACTCTGATGCTGCCTCCTGGTGGGTGTAAACGGAATAGCAGATCATCTGTAATGTGTTGTGCAGGGCTCTGACCAGCAGGTGGCACAATAAAACAGATGTGACTAAACCAGAGTATTTCACATGTGTTGTGTTCATATTTGTATTATTCAACCAGTAGTTGTGGATTTTGGGGTTTTTAATTCAACACAATCAAACAAGTTCATGTTAAAATAGTCAACTGTGTTCACTTCATCTCAACTACGAGCAATATAAACACCATATACTGTTAATAGTTGACCTTTGTTAGATCACATTTATGAATTAAAGTGCTCACTCACACAATCAATCTCTCATTCTCTCACTCTCTCACTCTCTCACACAATCCCACACTCACACACACACACACACACACACACACACACACACACACACACACACACCGACACACACACACACACACACACACACACACACACACACTCACACACACACACAGCAATGCTGTACAGTCTGTAAAGCACACTGAGAAAATGTTTCATTTGTGATATTGGGCTATATAAATACATTTGATTTGATTTGATTGCTCTGTCTAACACTTCATATGTTTTTGCCACATTACGATTTATGTCGTACACTTTAGCTCATAAATGCTAAACGCCTGATAGCATTCCGGTGCTTGATATCTGCTTTAATTCACAAAACTAGTGCGCATCTTTAAGTACCATTGAAACAAAAAAACATCCATTATTCACCTTGTTATGGGCTTCGGAAGTTATTATGTAAAATCACTGTAATGTAATCTGTGCATGTGTTGTGCAAGGCTCTGACCAGCAGATGGCACAATAAGACAGATAACCAGAGTATTTCGCATTAAACCTGCTACTGTATTTATGTTATTAACATTGACATTGCACTTACTGACTTGAAATATTGTCAATGCATACGTTATATAGTGGCATTCTATTGTTTTATGCGAATGACTTTCTATGTCGTTCTGCGCACGCGCATTCAAGCATCCCTGCCCTTTAAACTTGCTGGCATTACCATTATGCTAAATCGGAGATGACGTTTTTGAAGGACAGCCAATAGAGCAGCTCTCCGTGCTCAGCAAATGGCGACACCTGAGGAGTCACTGGCATTCGACATAGAGACAAACTGAAGAACAGTCGCAACGGATGCTACCAAGAGCATTAATTATTAACAGGTAAGCTTTGCTAAAAATGTATCTTTCTGTTATTATAAACCCGACATATTAACAGTGAGCTGTAGAAGTGTAAGAGAAAAACGTAATTGGAAGACATAGGGATTAAAATGAATGTACAAGTTCAATTATGCCTTTGAAAGTGTTTAACAACACTCGACATATTAACTGCGCGCTCTAAAAGTGTTAAAACACACTTCATAGGAAAACAAAGGTAAATTAATGCATAAGTTGAATCTGAATTCTGACTGTTTCAAAGTCTTATGAGTGGCGCGCGACGTTGAAGAGCTGGACACGCCTTCACAGACTGGGATCATACCATTATGTGAAAGAAGGAAGGGGGCAGAAGCTCCAAAGACAGCGAGTGTAGTGGTACATTCCAGATACACACAGAGTATGTCATTTCATTAACACATTTAGATACTTCCTCAAATATGTATTTTCCCGTGGTTGTGCCATGCATTGATTTAATTACCAAATTAATTAATTACCAGTGGATATAACTGGCCGTGAGTTTGACACCAGTGCAGTAGACACACAAACGTGCACATAAATGAGGTAAATAACATAAACGTTTCGTGTATTTCATAAAAGAGCACCTGTTCAATGTGAAAAGTGAGTTGTGAATATTAAATAAATAAAAACAGACAATGACAGGGGAAACACTGACACTGCTTTTAGTACTCGGAGACGTGATATACTTAAAACTCAATTTTATTATTAAATATATGGCTCTCAGGGAAATACATTTAAAAAACTTTGGCTTTTATGGCTCTCCCAGCCAAAAAGGTTCCCGACCCCTGAAGTGTCATAATGTTAAGATCTTGCTAAACAAATAAGTTATTGGGCAAAGTTATTGTTGACAAATCAACTCATGTTAGTTAGAAAATGTTATCAACTTTAATTGACTGAATTTATTGAAAAATGGACCTTACATAAATACTGTGTAATAAGTGTTTTAACTCTCCTATGATGGGAACAGCGTTGCACTCACTGGAATAAAACCGCTGCAGTACGGAGCGGCGTTTGGACACCGCTGATTTAAAGGTTTGATTAAAATGTTAAACAATAGTAGCTGTGTTGGGGTTTGCAACGAATAGAATGCAGAAAAATAAGGCTTTTATGAATATATTGTACAATATATACATTTATTGCTAAATTAGGGTCAAATAGAAGACTCCGAGTGATACAAAATGAAGAGCCATTTGTGAAAAGCCCGCATGCCAGGCTCACTCAACGTGTCCAGTGTAAAAAGGACATGGCCGTTCAATGTACAGAAATGCATTTCCCTTTGACTTTGACATTCACCATATGCAAGTGTGTCTTTGGGCACACTTATTTGAGTGTAGTTGTAGTTGTTACTGATGACTTTTTTTCCTTTTCTTTTTCAGTTGAAAATGTCAGGCTGTGGTCTGCAGGAGGTTGGACGGGAGAACAGCACAGCTCTAGTAGACATGTACAACAGCAGTCACAGTGTGGAACAGTTCCTCCACAGCCCTGATGTCATGATTCCACTGTATGCCACCAATATTGAAGACCCTCAGGAAGAACTATGCTTCTCCTTTGACATTGATGGCGTTGTCCTGGAAATTTCTGCACTGGCTGCAATAAAAAGTAGTGTCCACTACTTGAAGATGCCACATTTTGAAAGCAGGCACCTGATCCACAAATTCCACCACCTGAAGAAACACCTACCGCTTCAAGGCCTCAGTGGGAATGCAATGAAGTGTCTGCGCGCTATGCTTGGAGTCACCCTTGGCCACGTGGATGGGGGCTACTTCTTGGACCTGGCAGCAGTACCTAGGGACCTGAAACAACCCGACATGCGCCTAGCTGACGAAAAATGGCTTCGAGAGGTTGTATTGGAAATCCTCAATGCCATCCGAGCCGATTTTGTGGCCAAGCTGAGAGCATTGCCAGTGAGAGAGAAGAGCCGTCCCACCATCCAGAAGAACTCACTGTGTCAGCTGGACAAAATGAACATTCTGGCGCAAGACCAGGAGTTCATTCTGCAAATCCTGGATACCTGCATTCAGAGGACAGTGGATAGCCACCACTTTCGTATTATCGTGACTCTGCAGAAATACGGCATGAAGGACCGGAGGACCATCAACGTGGAGGAAATTGTTGACACCGCTCACATAACCTCCATGTCTGTTCACGCAGCATGCAACGTCAAGGCCAAGGACCAGAACGTTGCCATGTTGTGGTCAAGATCTGGCCTGCAAGACTTGGTGGGCGTGCAAGGGAGCCTCTTCACAGCCATGGGGATGCATGAGGCTGTGAATTTTCAAACATGCACTGACCATCGCATGATGGACATCAGCAGGGAACTGCGTCAATTGTGTGTCCCAGCTTCCATCATCTTTCTCCAACTGTATGTGGACTCACCCCACCTTCACATCAGAAACCCATTCAAACATCCAGTGAGTGGAGTAATTGCCACCTGTGGACTCTCTCATCCGCAGTTCTGGAAGGCCATGACGTCAAGGGCCATGGGATACCTAGACCACATGGAGGATCTGGCAGAAAAGATGCTGTGCCCATTTGTCCTGAGAATGGAGCAGGTGGCTGTTTTTGGTGGATCACAAGGCATTCCAAGCATGCTGGTCCCAGCAGAGTTCTTCTCCCTCAGGAAGGTGAGGTACTTCTTTTACAAAAATCCAGTGGTTATTCCTATTGGAAGAGCAGAAGATGGCCTTACCCTGATGGAAATCCTCCACAATGTTGTCATATTCCTGGTGAGATCCCTCAGGCAGCTTTTCAACCAGCACGCCAACGTGGGAGGGTACAAGCCCAGCTGGCAGGCCTTCCAGTTTGAGTTGGCCCTGGAGGAGTTTTTCTACGGACATCCCCTGTGTCACACTGACTACCAGCTCACTGTAAGCCTGGGCACCAGCTCCACAAACCCCAACAGCCTGACAAATGAGAGAGGTTTCCTTGGTCTTGCGCCGTACAACAGCGCAAGTGTCGGAGAGACCTCTCCTCCACTGCGACACTGGACCCGAGATGACCTCCAGGTGACCAGGATTGAAAGGCTGTTCCCTCTCTCAAACACCCTTGAAGCTGAGCCACCAGTTATAGGAGCTGCATTGGTGTTTGTCTTGCTGGGGGACCTCTACAAGAGGAATGACAGACTCTCAATACCAATGCTGCAAGGCCCACAGTGTCCTGGCACCCTCAAGGGCCATGTCACCCTTGAGAAGTTTTGCCAAGAGCTGGCCACCAGGGATGCATTCCCTCCTCCCTGCACCTTCCGACGCGCCAGAGAGCTTATCACCAGAGCTGGCAAGGATGTGAAAACCTGTTTGGAGTCTGGATTCATTGAACATAACATCAGATTCTTTGCTGATGTGAAGTTCAGGGACACCAACAAAAGCAAGCGCATCACATGGAATTTCAAGGATTACGTGGAGGTCCATCCTGATGATCAAGCGCCGTCCCTGGACAGCAGAGCTGCGTCCATGGTAGGGGACATTTGCATTGAGATTGAGAGGAGAGATCTCGCCTACCCCCGTAACACTGAGCGCTACAGGGAGCATGGAATGCCCTGGCTACTTGCCGTGATGAGACGCCTGCCCGCCACTCTGGGGAAGGACAAGACATTCAAGGTCCTGACATTCATCAGCTGTGTGGCCCTAGTCATGAATGGGGACTACATCAGCTACCAACACCTGGCCACCTTGATGAAGGATATGCAGATGGCACAGTCCGATCTCCAGAAACTGCAGATCCAGTCACAGTTCCTCCTGCCAAAGGTATACAAAATGAGCATCTGGAGGCTGCATGA
>NW_021166988.1:22500-30000 GCF_900634415.1 Cottoperca gobio | reverse complement strand
CGAAGCCTTCCAAATATTCTTCTGCAACAACATATCATTTAACATGTAATAATACTCACTCACATTACATTGCATTACACAGACACTGCAGTTATTGTGTCCTGGATACACACTCACCCATGGCAGGAGGCAATTTAATCTTCCTCATGACATTTGACCGTCCGCTGCCAACCATCCAGGGGGACTTCAGTTGTCGCAAGCCCACCATCAGACCCGGGACACACATATTTTCCTCCTCAGATGGGTCTGCCTTAAAAGCAGCAGCAGGAGCAGCAGCAGCAGCAGCAGCAGCAGGAGCAGGAGCAGCAGCAGGAGCAGGATCAGCAGCAGCAGCAGCAGGAGCAGCAGGAGCAGCAGCAGCAGGAGCAGCAGCAGCAGGAGCAGCAGGAACAGGAGCAGCAGGAGCAGGAGCAGGAGCTGGAGCAGCAGCAGCAGCAGCAGCAGCAGGAGCAGGAGCAGCAGCAGCAGCAGTGACATCCATGTCCTCCTCCTCCTCCTGCAAGTACTGGGAGTTTATCATATGCTGCTCTCGGGCAGCCTCTCTCCTCCTCATTTCCCTCCTGCGATGTGGTATCATCTGTCAGAGGCAGAGGAAAATCATTGTAAACATGCAGGCACACGTAAATACTGACTAACTGATTTACACACAGGATTAAAGGCAGACAGAGAGACATGTAAACTTACCACTTGATAGCGACATTCTGTAAGCTTTCGCTTCTGAAGCTGGAACTGTAGCCGGAGGCCTCCCATGTCTATGAGCAGGCCCTCATAGAGCATTTTCAGCCTGGCATTTTCCCTCAGGTATCCTCTCCTTAATGTCATACACTCTGGATTCCCGCAGTCGGCGGGAGCCTCGTCATCTCCCAGCGTCATTACACAAGTGTCCTCGTCCACCGGGTCCAAATATGTAGCCATTGCCGGCACCGGGTCCGTCATCCTCAGTGCCGACAGCTCCTTGATGGCCTTAATTTTTTTAGTGACCTTCATCATTTCCTCCCTGTCCTCCACAGTCATCTCCGAGTG
Organism: Cottoperca gobio; assembly: GCF_900634415.1. Lineage (NCBI taxonomy): Eukaryota > Metazoa > Chordata > Actinopteri > Perciformes > Bovichtidae > Cottoperca > Cottoperca gobio. The sequence continues at coordinate 28,977 of NW_021166988.1, read as the reverse complement.
GATATCCTTGATGTGACGGTCAAGCCGGGAGCCCTGGTATTCACAGCCGCCAAAACCGCATGGTTCGGTCCTGACATCTGTCCTCCCAGAGCCCAGCTTGAGGAGGATCTTCCTTTCGTGCTCATTTTTCACCCTGTGGGTCTGCCTGAGGTGCTTCCCCAGCTGTGAATACTCATTGAAACAGACTGGGCACTGTCGAATGGATGTCATTTTTCCTTGAAAAAGAAAAAGAAAAGTTATTAGTAACTTAATACAACATTAAAGCACAGCGTCTACATGTGGAATTAACAACGTTTCCAATCCATGGAAAGCATGCATTAAAGTACAAGTTAATATCTCAGACTTAAAACAATATATACATTTTTAGCAATACTTACAGGTTGAATGGGTGAATTCTTCTTTCTTCTTTCTTCTTTCTTCTTTCTTCTTTCTTCTTTCTTTTTCTTCTTTCTTCTCTCTGTCTCTCTGTCTCTCTGTCGTATTGTGGATGTGTGGTATGATAGCAGGGTAGAGTTGCATGCTTACATTACATTTATACAGTCAAAGTACTCTGTGATTGGTTGAAAGAGTTGTGTGAAGTTCATGGAAGGTGTGAAAAGTCAACACAGGTGGCTGCACTTGGAGTTCAGGAATAGGTCACTCCCTACAGCCATCAGTGTCATTAACATGTCTTAAATTTCAACTTTAATACACTTTAAACTCATTCAAAAGTAACTTATTTTTGTCCAGCCAGCTAGCCCTTCACATTGTGAAAACAATAAGTGTAAATAACCCTGGGGCCAAATTTCAATCATCTACCAGACCACAAATCACATTTTTTAGAATATTTACAGAGGTATTGATCTAAAATGGTCAATTATTAAACAATCTTCTTCAAATTCACAGCGCCAGCTCCTATGCTGAGTTGTTTAACGCTCTGAAAATCTCAGCCTCCAAATATTAAGCATTGTTGAACTACGAACATATATATGTATTCTTGTCTTCTAATACATCTTTTCAGTACAAGACACCACCTGTGGTGTGTGAGTGGTGTCACTCTCATGCATCCTGATTGCTGTACTTGGAGTTCAGCAAGGGTTCACTCCTTTGATCTAGGAGTCAGTGACTTGCCATTCCCACGGCCCAAATATTAAATATTTATAGTTTAAAATAATTCAAAATTAACTTATTTTTGTCTGTTTTACTTCATCTTTGCGTCATTGTAATCCATTTGCTATGGACACTCACCTCATATATAATTTAAAAACATGGCGAAATGGATACACACATGTGCTTTGCAAAAATGTCTAAAATTGTTTAAAAGTGAATATTGTATGGATCCACTTGTGAATGACCCCGGAAGATGCGCCACATTAATAGGAATTAAAGGCAAAAATAATCTCCCGACATTTGGTCAAGTATGGATCAGAACAAGGTGATACCGTGTTAAACACATGCTTTTTTCTACAGACTCTGGTTATTAAAAAAAGGGGAAATTCTTAATAAACTTGAACTTCCAAAGCCCGTTAAAAGGTGAATACTGGATACATTGTCTTGACCAAGGTACCTAAAGATGCGCACGATTTTTGTGAATTAAAGCAGACATCAAGCTTCGGAATGCTATCAGGCGTTTAGCATTTATGGGCTAAAGTGTACGACATAAATGTGGCGAAAACGGCGAAAATGAGATCTTCACTGATTGCCCTTAAAGTCACAGCGGACCTTCATGTGGACTGTAGGATACTACACTAGAAATATCAGCCGGCTAGCACTTAGCATTGTGGAGTTATGGCCAAAAACGTGTCAGGGCATTAAAGTCTGAAAATACATCACACATGAGTAACGCACTTGATCACCGGCGTTGTATAGAACAAAACTGGTACTTTTTAATGTAGAAGAGCAGCTCACCCAGTAGGGTGCCGTCTCTGAAACAGAGGTTGGGATGTTCGAGCCCAGCCTTTTACAGTCATTTATTTATTTTTCCTAATAACTTCCGAAGCCTGTAAAAAAGTGAATAATGGATAGATTTTCTTTTCCTTGGTAGCTTGAGATGCGTATGATTTTTGTGAATTAAAGCAGATATCAAGCACCGGAATGCTATCAGGCGTTTAGCATTTATGAGCTAAAGTGTACGACATAAATGTGGCGAAAACGGCGAAAATGAGATCTTCACTGATTGCCCTTAAAGTCACAGCGGACCTTCATATGGACTGTAGGATACTACCCTCAAAATATCAGCCGGCTAGCACTTAGCATTCTCGAGTTATTAGCCTAAACGTGAACCGGAAGGGGTAGCGTGTTATGTCATCAATGGGTCACTTAGCAACGGTTGTGTCATTATTGCAAATTAATAGAATCGCCAATCTTATTCTGATCTCCATGAAACTTACAGGATGTGTTCCTGGTGACTGTCTGATACTGTATGCAAAGTTTGAGCGGTACAGCTTTTGTCATTGCGGAGATATAAATTAATAACTGATGCATAACATGCTTATGAACAATACACGTAATACACGTAATACTATTCAGATGGAGTTGAGAATGCACTGGGTACATCTGTGTGGACTGTAGGATATTGTGTAAAAAAGCCCAGCCATGTAGCATGTGTAGTTTTGGAGATAAATACTAATATCCGGAATGCTATAATGTAGCAGCTAATAGCTGTAGCCACGTAACTGCTGATATTAATATAAGACGAAATCCTGGTCTGTTTTTCTTGAAAATGCGCTGGCTCTCTTCGTCTGGGGTGTCTGATACTGTGTGGAGTTTTCCAGCCATGTAGCCATTAGCATTGTGGCTATTTTTGTAACAATGTAATAGCACTAAAAATCGCCAAAAATGAGATCTTTACTGATTGCCCTGAAAATAACAGCGGACCTTTATATGGACAGTAGGATACTACCCTTAAAATCTCAGCGGGCTAGCACTTAGCATTCTTGAGTTATTAGCCTAAACGTAAACCGGAAGTGCTATTACTGTGTTATTAGTGAAAAGGAGATCTTCTCCAATCAGTCTGTAATTAACAGGGTTTATTCATATGTACTGTAGGATACTCTCCTAAAAATATCAGCCAGCTAGCACTTAGCATTGTGGAGATATGACCAAACATGTGTCAGGGGATCACAGTGTGAAATGCACCCACCCAAGTGTGACAATTTCCTGGGAGCCTCTCTGCCCAATCCCCGGTAACCTCATCCCAATGTATGGTAACATGTTTTGGGCTATGAACCGACTATGACATTGTACATCCTATTACAGAAATCTACCGTCCTTTGGGCCCCCACTGTCAAGGTCATTTGTGGGCAAAAGTGAGTTTAAATAAAAAAAACCAATACTGTGTTTAATTAAAGTCCCAAACAAGGCTCCGGAATGTGGGTAAATATGGAGCATAAACGGGCAATAAAATATTAAAAGATAGCATCTGAGCTACTGCTGGGACTCCATGACACACTTGAACACCAGCGGTATGCAGAACAAAATCGAAATGCAAAGTGTATAGCCAGTAGCTCGTCTGGGTAAGACGTTCAACTACAATACGAAGGGTTGGAAGTTCGATCCTCCCTTTTGACGTCTTTTTTTAAATTAATTTTCGCTTTTACATGATAACTTCCGAAGCCCGTTAAAAGGTGAATACTAGACAGATTGTCTTTTCCATGGTACCTAAAGATGCGCGCTATTTTTGTGAATTAAAGCATACATGAAGCTCCGGAATGCTATCAGGCGTTTAGCATTTACGAGCTAAAGTGTACGCCATAAATGTGGCGAAAACGGCGAAAATGAGATCTTCTCCAATCAGTCTGTAATTAACGGGGTTTATTCATATGTACTGTAGGATACTCTCCTAAAAATATCAGCTAGTTAGCACTTAGCATTGTGGAGATATGACCAAACATGTGTCAGGGGATCACAGTGTGAAATGCACCCACCCCAGGGTGGCTCTTCCCGGGCAGCCTCTCTGCCCAATCCCTGGTAACTCTCCCCCAATGTATGGTAACATGTTTTGGTATATGTACCGACTATGATATTGTACATCCTATTACAGAAATCTACCGTTCTTTGGGCTGTACTTCCAAAGCCTGTAAAAAGGTGAATAATGGACGGATTGTCTTGTGCATGGTACCAAAAGATGCACACTGTTCTTGTGAATCAAAGCATATGTCAAGCTCCTGAATGCTACCAGGCTCCTCTGAGTTACAGCCATTTTGATATTCTGCTACCCGGGCATCATATATGATGCAGAAATAGCGTGAATTCACACTCAAAACCAGTCAGAGCAACGGGTTAGCCCAATCCCCGGGAACTTCAATCCCAATGTATAGTAACATGTTTTGGGCTGCACCGACTATGACATTGTACATCATATTACAGAAATCTACCGTCCTTTGGGCCCCCACTATCAAGGTCATTTGTGGGCAAAAGTGAGTTTAAATAAAAAACCCAATACTGTGTTTAATTAAAGTCCCAAACAAGGCTCCGGAATGTGGGTATATATGGAGCATAAACGGGCAATAAAACATTAAAAGATAGCATCTGAGCTACCGCTGGGACTCCATGACACACTTGAACACCAGCGCTATGTAGAACAAAATCGAAATGTACAGTGTATTGGCAGTGGTCCGTCTAGCTAAGACGTTCAACTATGATACGAAGGGTTGGAAGTTCGATCCTCCCTTTTAACGTCTTTTTTAAAATTAATTTTCACTTTTACATTATAACTTCCGAAGGCCGTAAAAAGGTGAATACTAGACAGATTGTCTTTTCCATGGTACCTAAAGATGCGCGCTATTTTTGTGAATTAAAGCATACATGAAGCTCCGGAATGCTATCAGGCGTTTAGCATTTACGAGCTAAAGTGTACGCCATAAATGTGGCGAATCCCTGGTAGCTCTCCCCCAATGTATGGTAACATGTTTTGGTATATGTACCGACCATAACATTGCACATCCTATTACAGAAATGTAACGTGTTTTAGAACATCTCTAGTGCAACCAGGGGCACGACATTCTGTGCAGCCCGGCTTATTGGTCTGGTTGGTGGGGGGGGGCTTAATAGTGGGTCCACGGGTCCTAGGGGAGGGCAAGGTATCACACAGGTGTTTAAGACCCACATATATTTACCATTTAGTGGCTAATTTTAGTCAAAAATGGCGATAAATGAATCTTTTTCAGATCAGTCTGTAATTAACATGGTTTATTCATATGTACTGTGTGATAGTCCCCTAACAATATTATCCAGCTAGCACTTAGCAATGTGGAGCCATAAGCCAAAATGTTTCTCTCTGCCCAATCAATGGTAGCTCTTCCCCAATGTATGGTAACATGTTTTGGTATATGTACCGACCATAACACTGCACATCCTATTACAGAAATGTAACGTGTTTTAGAACATCTCTAGTGCAACCAGGGGCACGACATTCTGTGCAGCCCGGCTTATTGGTCTGGTTGGTGGGGGGGGGCTTAATAGTGGGTCCACGGGTCCTAGGGGAGGGCAAGGTATCACACAGGTATTTCAGACCCACATATATTTACCATTTAGTGGCTAATTTTAGTCAAAAATGGCGATAAATGAATCTTTTTCGGATCAGTCTGTAATTAACATGGTTTATTCATATGTACTGTGTGATAGTCCCCTAACAATATTATCCAGCTAGCACTTAGCAATGTGGAGCCATGAGCCAAAATGTTTCTCACTTCCCAATCCCTGATACCTCTGCCCCCCAATAAATGGTAACATGTTTTGGGCTATGCACCGACTATGATATTGTACATCCTATTACAGAAATGTACCGTCCTTTGGGCTGTACTTCCGAAGCCTGCAAACAGGTGAATAATGGACAGATTGTCTTGTGCATGGTACCAAAAGATGCACACTGTTGTTGTGAATCAAAGCAGATGTCAAGCTCCAGGCTGCTATCAGGCGTTTATCATTTATGAAGTAAAATGTGTGACCAATTCCGGGGAGCTTCTCTGCCCAATCCCAGGGAACCTCATCCCAATGTATGGTAACATGTTTTGGGCTATGTACCGACTATGACATTGTACATCCTATTACAGAAATCTACCGTCCTTTGGGCTGCACTTCCGAAGCCTGCAAACAGGTGAATAATGGACAGATTGTCTTGTACAAAATAATAGAATCGCCAATCCTATTCTGATCTCCATGAAACTTACAGGATTTGTTCCTGGTGACTGTCTGATACTGTATGCAAAGTTTGAGCGGTACAGCTTGTGTCATTGCGGAGATATAAATTAATAACTGATGCATAACATGCTTATAAACAATACACGTAATACACGTAATACTATTCAGATGGAGTTGGGAATGGTCTGCGTACATCGGTGTGGACTGTAGGATATTGTGTAAAAAAGCCCAGCCATGTAGCATGTGTAGTTTTGGAGATAAATACTAATATCCGGAATGCTATAATGTAGCAGCTAATAACAGCTACTGTAGCCACGTAACTGCTGATGTTAATATAAGACGAAATCCTGGTCTGAT
>NW_021166988.1:0-17500 GCF_900634415.1 Cottoperca gobio | reverse complement strand
TATTATTATAGGGTACCTCCACATGCGTCCACTAGATGGCGCCATTAATACCATAAATTGGTACTTTGTATCATTAATACAATCCCAACGCATTTTCAAGAAAATCAGACCAGGATTTCGTCTTATATTAACATCAGCAGTTACGTGGCTACAGTAGCTGTTATTAGCTGCTACATTATAGCATTCCGGATATTAGTATTTATCTCCAAAACTACACATGCTACATGGCTGGGCTTTTTTACACAATATCCTACAGTCCACACCGATGTACGCAGACCATTCCCAACTCCATCTGAATAGTATTACGTGTATTACGTGTATTGTTTATAAGCATGTTATGCATCAGTTATTAATTTATATCTCCGCAATGACAAAAGCTGTACCGCTCAAACTTTGCAGACAGTATCAGACAGTCACCAGGAACAAATCCTGTAAGTTTCATGGAGATCAGAATAGGATTGGCGATTCTATTATTTTGTACAAGACAATCTGTCCATTATTCACCTGTTTGCAGGCTTCGGAAGTGCAGCCCAAAGGACGGTAGATTTTTGTAATAGGATGTACAATGTCATAGTCGGTACATAGCCCAAAACATGTTACCATACATTGGGATGAGGTTCCCGGGGATTGGGCAGAGAAGCTCCCCGGAATTGGTCACACATTTTACTTCATAAATGCTAAACGCCTGATAGCAGCCTGGAGCTTGACATCTGCTTTGATTCACAACAACAGTTAGCATCTTTTGGTACCATGCACAAGACAATCTGTTCAGTATTCACCTTTTTACAGGCTTCGGAAGTACAGCCCAAAGGACGGTAGATTTCTGTAATAGGATGTACAATGTCATAGTCGGTGCATAGCCCAAAACATGTCACCATTTATTGGGGGGGCAGAGGTATCAGGGATTGGGAAGTGAGAAACATTTTGGCTCATGGCTCCACATTGCTAAGTGCTAGCTGGATAATATTGTTAGGGGACTATCACACAGTACATATGAATAAACCATGTTAATTACAGACTGATCCGAAAAAGATTCATTTATCGCCATTTTTGACTAAAATTAGCCACTAAATGGTAAATATATGTGGGTCTGAAACACCTGTGTGATACCTTGCCCTCCCTTAGGACCCGTGGACCCACTATTAAGCCCCCCCCCCCCCACCAACCAGACCAATAAGCCGGGCTGCACAGAATGTCGTGCCCCTGGTTGCACTAGAGATGTCTAAAACACGTTACATTTCTGTAATAGGATGTGCAATGTTATGGTCGGTACATATACCAAAACATGTTACCATACATTGGGGGAGAGGTACCAGGGATTGGGAAGTGAGAAACATTTTGGCTTATGGCTCCACATTGCTAAGTGCTAGCTGGATAATATTGTTAGGGGACTATCACACAGTACATATGAATAAACCATGTTAATTACAGACTGATCCGAAAAAGATACATTTATCGCCATTTTTGACTAAAATTAGCCACTAAATGGTAAATATATGTGGGTCTTAAACACCTGTGTGATACCTTGCCCTCCCCTAGGACCCGTGGACCCACTATTAAGCCCCCCCCCACCAACCAGACCAATAAGCCGGGCTGCACAGAATGTCGTGCCCCTGGTTGCACTAGAGATGTCTAAAACACGTTACATTTCTGTAATAGGATGTGCAATGTTATGGTCGGTACATATACCAATACATGTTACCATACATTGGGGGAGAGGTACCAGGGATTGGGCAGAGAGGCTCCCAGGAAATTGTCACCCTGGGGTGGGTGCATTTCACACTGTGATCCCCTGACACATGTTTGGTCATATCTCCACAATGCTAAGTGCTAGCTGGCTGATATTTTTATGAGAGTATCCTACAGTACATATGAATAAACCCTGTTAATTAAAGACTGATTGGAGAATATCTCATTTTCGCTAATAAACTGGTAAAAGCACTTCCGGTTTACCTTTATGCTAATAACTCGAGAAACTTTAAGGGTAGTATCCTACAGTCCATATGAAGGTCCGCTGTTACTTTCAGGGCAATCAGTAAAGATCTCATTTTTGGCGATTTTTAGTGTTATTACATTGTTACAAAAATAGCCACAATGCTAATGGCTACATGGCTGGAAATCTCCACACAGTATCAGACACCCATGCCGAAGAGAGCCAGCGCATTTTCAAGAAAAACAGACCAGGATTTCGTCTTATATTAACATCAGCAGTTACGTGGCTACAGTAGCAGCTATTAGCTGCTACATTATAGCATTCCGGATATTAGTATTTATCTCCAAAACTACACATGCTACATGGCTGGGCTTTTTTACACAATATCCTACAGTCCACACCGATGTACGCAGAGCATTCTCAACTCCATCTGAATAGTATTACGTGTATTACATGTATTGTTCATAAGCGTGTTATGGATCAGTTATTAATTTATATCTCCGTAATGACAAAAGCTGTACCGCTCAAACTTTGCACACAGTATCAGACAGTCACCAGGAACACATCCTGTAAGTTTCATGGAGATCAGAATAAGATTGGCGATTCTATTAATTTGCAATAATGACACAACCCGTTGCTAAGTGACCCATTGATCAAAATGCTACCACTTCCGGTTTACGTTTAGGCTAATAACTTGAGAATATTTTGAGGGTAGTATCCTACAGTCCATATGAAGGTCCGCTGTGACTTTAAGGGCAATCAGTGAAGATCTCATTTTCGCCGTTTTCGCCACATTTATGTCGTACACTTTAGCTCATAAATGCTAAACGCCTGATAGCATTCCGGTGCTTGATATCTGCTTTAATTCACAAAAATAGCGCGCATCTTTAGGTACCATGGACAAGACAATCTGTCCAGTATTCACCTTTTTACGGCCTTCGGAATTTATAATGTAAAAGCGAAAATTAATTTAAAAAAAGACGTTAAAAGGGAGGATAGAACTTCCAACCCTTCGTATCGTAGTTGAACGTCTTAGCTAGACGAACCACTGGCAATACACTTTGCATTTCGATTTTGTTCTACATACCGCTGGTGTTCAAGTGTGTCATGGAGTCCCAGCGGTAGCTCAGATGCTATCTTTTAATGTTTTATTGCCCGTTTATGCTCCATATTTACCCACATTCCGGAGCCTTGTTTGGGACATTAATTAAACTTCAGGAAGTTATCATGTAAAAGCGAAAATAAATTTTAAAAAAGACGTTAAAAGGGAGGAGTGAACTTCCAACCCTTCGTATCTTAGTTGAACGTCTTATCCCGACGAGCTACTGTCTATACACTTTGCATTTCGATTTTGTTCTACATACCGCTGGTGTTCAAGTGTGTCATGTGACACATTTTTGTCCATAACTCCACAATGCTAAGTGCTAGCCGGCTGAAATTTCTAGGGTAGTATCCTGCAGTACATATGAAGGTGTGTAGTGAGTTACAACGTGATCAGATAAAGATTCATTTTCGCCGTTTTCGCCAGATTTATGTCATACACTTTAGCTCATAAATGCTAAACGCCTGATAGAATTCCGGTGCTTGATATCTGCTTTAATTCACAAAAATCGTACGCATCTCACGCTACCAAGGAAAAGAAAATCCATCCATTATTCATCTTGTTACAGGCTTCGGATGTTATTATGTAAAATCGAAAATACATTTTTAAAAGGAGGTGCAATAGGGAGGAATGAACATCTAGCCCTGTGCACCTTAGTCGAACACCCTATCGGATGAGCTACTGAAGGATACACTTATTCGTTTTGATTTTGTTCTATATACCGCTGGTGTTCAAGTGTGTCATGGAGTCCCGGCGGTAGCTCAGATGCTATCTTTTAATGATGTATTGCCTGTTTGTGCACCATGTTTACCCACATTTCGGAGCCTTGTTTGGGACATTAATTAAACACAGTATTGCTTTTTTTTATTTAAACTCACTTTTGCCCACAAATGACCTTGATGGTGGGGGCCCAAAGGACGGTAGATTTCTGTAATAGGATGTACAATGTCATAGTCGGTACATAGCCCAAAACATGTTACCATACATTGGGATGAGGTTCCCGGGGATTGGGCAGAGAGGCTCCCAGGAAATTGTCACACATGGGTGGGTGCATTTCACACTGTGATCCCCTGACACATGTTTGGTCATATCTCCACAATGCTAAGTGCTAGCTGGCTGATATTTTTAGGAGAGTATCCTACAGTACATATGAATAAACCCTGTGAATTACAGACTGATTGGAGAAGATCTCATTTTCACTAATAACACAGTAATAGCACTTCCGGTTTACGTTTAGGCTAATAACTCAAGAATGCTAAGTGCTAGCCCGCTGAGATTTTAAGGGTAGTATCCTACTGTCCATATAAAGGTCCGCTGTTATTTTCAGGGCAATCAGTAAAGATCTCATTTTTGGCGATTTTTAGTGCTATTACATTGTTACAAAAATAGCCACAATGCTAATGGCTACATGGCTGGAAAACTCCACACAGTATCAGACACCCCAGACGAAGAGAGCCAGCGCATTTTCAAGAAAAACAGACCAGGATTTCGTCTTATATTAATATCAGCAGTTACGTGGCTACAGCTATTAGCTGCTACATTATAGCATTCCGGATATTAGTATTTATCTCCAAAACTACACATGCTACATGGCTGGGCTTTTTTACACAATATCCTACAGTCCACACAGATGTACCCAGAGCATTCTCAACTCCATCTGAATAGTATTACGTGTATTACGTGTATTGTTCATAAGCATGTTATGCATCAGTTATTAATTTATATCTCCGCAATGACAAAAGCTGTACCGCTCAAACTTTGCATACAGTATCAGACAGTCACCAGGAACACATCCTGTAAGTTTCATGGAGATCAGAATAAGATTGGCGATTCTATTAATTTGCAATAATGACACAACCGTTGCTAAGTGACCCATTGATGACATAACACGCTACCCTTTCCGGTTCACGTTTAGGCTAATAACTCGAGAATGCTAAGTGCTAGCCGGCTGAAATTTCTAGGGTAGTATCCTGCAGTACATATGAAGGTGTGTAGTGAGTTACAACGTGATCAGATAAAGATTCATTTTCGCCGTTTTCGCCAGATTTATGTCATACACTTTAGCTCATAAATGCTAAACGCCTGATAGCATTCCGGTGCTTGATATCTGCTTTAATTCACAAAAATCATACGCATCTCAAGCTACCAAGGAAAAGAAAATCTATCCATTATTCACTTTTTTACAGGCTTCGGAAGTTATTAGGAAAAATAAATAAATGACTGTAAAAGGCTGGGCTCGAACCTCCCAACCTCTGGTTCAGAGACGGCACCCTACTGGGTCAGCTGCTCTTCTACATTAAAAAGTACCAGTTTTGTTCTATACAACGCCGGTGATCAAGTGCGTTACTCATGTGTGATGTATTTTCAGACTTTAATGCCCTGACACGTTTTTGGCCATAACTCCACAATGCTATATATTTCTAGTGTAGTATCCTACAGTCCATATGAAGGTCCGCTGTGACTTTAAGGGCAATCAGTGAAGATCTCATTTTCGCCGTTTTCGCCACATTTATGTCGTACACTTTAGCCCATAAATGCTAAACGCCTGATAGCATTCCGAAGCTTGATGTCTGCTTTAATTCACATAAATCGTGCGCATCTTTAGGTACCTTGGACAAGACAATGTATCCAGTATTCACCTTTTAACGGGCTTTGGAAGTTCAAGTTTATTAAGAATTTCCCCTTTTTTTAATAACCAGAGTCAGTAGAAAAAAGCATGTGTTTAACACGGTATCACCTTGTTCTGATCCATACTTGACCAAATGTCGGGAGATTATTTTTGCCTTTAATTCCTATTAATGTGGCGCATCTTCCGGGGTCATTCACAAGTGGATCCATACAATATTCACTTTTAAACAATTTTAGACATTTTTGCAAAGCACATGTGTGTATCCATTTCGCCATGTTTTTAAATTATATATGAGGTGAGTGTCCATAGCAAATGGATTACAATGACGCAAAGATGAAGTAAAACAGACAAAAATAAGTTAATTTTGAATTATTTTAAACTATAAATATTTAATATTTGGGCCGTGGGAATGGCAAGTCACTGACTCCTAGATCAAAGGAGTGAACCCTTGCTGAACTCCAAGTACAGCAATCAGGATGCATGAGAGTGACACCACTCACACACCACAGGTGGTGTCTTGTACTGAAAAGATGTATTAGAAGACAAGAATACATATATATGTTCGTAGTTCAACAATGCTTAATATTTGGAGGCTGAGATTTTCAGAGCGTTAAACAACTCAGCATAGGAGCTGGCGCTGTGAATTTGAAGAAGATTGTTTAATAATTGACCATTTTAGATCAATACCTCTGTAAATATTCTAAAAAATGTGATTTGTGGTCTGGTAGATGATTGAAATTTGGCCCCAGGGTTATTTACACTTATTGTTTTCACAATGTGAAGGGCTAGCTGGCTGGACAAAAATAAGTTACTTTTGAATGAGTTTAAAGTGTATTAAAGTTGAGATTTAAGACATGTTAATGACACTGATGGCTGTAGGGAGTGACCTATTCCTGAACTCCAAGTGCAGCCACCTGTGTTGACTTTTCACACCTTCCATGAACTTCACACAACTCTTTCAACCAATCACAGAGTACTTTGACTGTATAAATGTAATGTAAGCATGCAACTCTACCCTACTATCATACCATACATCCACAATACGACAGAGAGACAGAGAGACAGAGAGAAGAAAGAAGAAAGAAGAAAGAAGAAAGAAGAAAGAAGAAAGAAGAAAGAAGAATTCACCCATTCAACCTGTAAGTATTGCTAAAAATGTATATATTGTTTTAAGTCTGAGATATTAACTTGTACTTTAATGCATGCTTTCCATGGATTGGAAACGTTGTTAATTCCACATGTAGACTAAAGGGTTGGAAAAAAGCTGAAGAACTCGGAGCTTGAATGTCGAATCAAAACAGCAATCCTCTAGTTCAATCGATATATTTATTTAACGTGATAAGTCAAACATAGAAAATACTCTCAGCTGAGGACACTTTTCACTTCGCCGTTTCCACAGACTGAACGCTCTAAAAACCCCAGTTAACTGTCTGACGGTTCCGCTTCAAGTGTGCACAAAGGGTTGTAAACATCTCATCTAATACATGGAGTAGACGTTGACCTTCTCCTCATTGGTCCCAGTTTGGCGCCCACACGCTCCTCCGTCAGCAGTCAGGAAGTGATGGCTTGTTGACCTGTTACTCTTAAAGGGGAAGTGCCCCTATTTTGTTTGTAATACATTCAGTGCAGAAAATACATAATAGTGCAGAAACATATTCGTAGTGTCGTAATATATTGATTGAGGTAGACAAATACATATGATAGTCTTTCCAGTGTGGATTAATACTAATCAGGATTTATTTACCTGACAAGACGCTGTGCTTTAATGTTGTATTAAGTTACTAATAACTTTTCTTTTTCTTTTTCAAGGAAAAATGACATCCATTCGACAGTGCCCAGTGTGCTTCAATGAGTATTCACAGCTGGGGAAGCACCTCAGGCAGACCCACAGGGTCAAAAACGAGCACGAAAGGAAGATCCTCCTCAAGCTGGGCTCTGGGAGGACAGACGTCAGGACCGAACCATGCGGTTTTGGCGGCTGTGAGTACCAGGGCTCCCGGCTTGACCGTCACATCAAGGATATCCACTCGGAGATGACTGTGGAGGACAGGGAGGAAATGATGAAGGTCACTAAAAAAATTCAAATTCAAATCAAATCAAATTTATTTGTATAGCCCAATATCACAAATTATACATTTGTCTCAGTGTGCTTTACAGACTGTACAGGTTACAACATCCTCTGTCCTTAGACCCTCGCATCGCACAAGGAAAAACTTCCTAAAAGAAACCCCAAAATTAAAGGGGAAAAAATGGAAGAAACCTCAGGGAGAGCAACTGAGGAGGGATCCCTCTCCCAGGACGGACAGACGTGCAATAGATGTCGTGTGTACAGGATAAACAACATAGTACAAATACAACATTTGACAGAAATTATGTTGTGTTGGAAAAAAAAAAAGAAATAGAAAGTTTGGATGAATCCAGGAAAATGTCAATAAGGCTTCCCGGTGTCCAGCAGGACCAGGTCAGCAGGCGCTGTCACGATTCATGATCCTGACGTAAACTTTATCAGTGGCAACCTGCCACATGAGAGACAGACACTCCGGGGATGATACCCCGGATGGTGAGTTAGTAACATACATTTACATAAATGCATACAGATAAAGAGGGAGAAGAAGAGAGGGAGAAGAAGAGAGAGGGAGAGAAGGAAGAGAGCAGGGAGGTGTCCCCCGGCAGTCTAAGCCTATAGCAGCATAACTAGGGGCTGATCCAGGGCAAACCTGAGCCAGCCCTAACTATAAGCTATATCTAAGCTAAATTAAGGCCATCAAGGAGCTGTCGGCACTGAGGATGACGGACCCGGTGCCGGCAATGGCCACATATCTGGACCCGGTGGACGAGGACACTTGTGTAATGACGCTGGGAGATGACGAGGCTCCCGCCGACTGCGGGAATCCAGAGTGTATGACATTGAGGAGAGGATACCTGAGGGAAAATGCCAGGCTGAAAATGCTCTATGAGGGCCTGCTCATAGACATGGGAGGCCTCCGGCTACAGTATTATTACATGTTAAATGATATGTTGTTGCAGAAGAATATTTGGAAAGCTTCGGCCGGGTGCACGAGGGCACCAATCCTACCCGCAAAATGATCGAGAATGCAAGGTCAAAGGTCAGCCGGGTGAAAGCCTTCCTTATGTTCATGGGGAACAAACACCCGAGGTTGTCAGACTGGTTGTTTGTAAACAACGCAAGAAAACTCAAAATGTGAGTAGTAATGTATCTACAATTTCCGCTTATGTATATGAGAGATGTAGACCTTTAATTAATGTGACAGCAGGATGTATGGTTGTCACTTGTGTAACTTCATGTGTGTCTTTTTTCTTCTTCTAACAGGTGGTGTGATGCTATGTTGAAAACTATGAAGGTGACCACGTTGGAGTTCTACATAAAGAACAACATTCAGTTTCTGAAATTCATGCAGGAGACTCCACCGCGGTCATCCAGACTGACTAAAGAAAACATGGTCGGTGTCGCCAGGGACATGAAGATGGCCCAGAAGAGCCTCAAGAGGTTGGTGGTGGTCCACCAAATGGCAGTAAAGAGGACGAAATACTCCGAGCTGCCAGGAGGTGACGCCATCACCAGCTTCTTAGATGGGGCTAAATTGAAAATTCCCCAGCTGCTCGGTAGGATTTTCTCCACTTTAACATTTTCAGTTGTCACTAAAGGTCACTGATGTCTACAAGTGATGTTGATATATCTCTCTCTCTCTCTCTCTCTCTCTTCTTATTTTACTCCTTCTCATCAGACGAGCTGGAGGAGGAGTACACAAACAACCTCCGGTTCCGGCTGTACGGCTTTATGTGTGGCTATTGGAGCTGCGTATTTGGTCACAGGCCTGGAGTGTACTCTAACATGACCGACACAGAGTACACGCAGGCCCTGGCCAGTGGTGGAGAGCAGGGCTACTTGATACATGTAAGCATATGTTATCATAGTGCAACTTTCTTATCACCACAAATAATACAGCATAACATGTGTTATATCTGATCTATATATCCCACTCTGTGTCATAATAGGTCAAGGAGCACAAGACCAATAAGTCTTTTGGGGAGGCCCAGCTGGTCCTAACAGGTGTGGAGTTTGGGTGGCTCCAAAGGTGGATGGCCATAAAGAACAAAGTCCCCAAGAAGGAGAAAAACACATTTGTTATGTTCACAAAAGGGACCGGTCCCTGTAAGAACTTAAACAATTGCCTGAGGATGGCCTGGGCGGAGCTGAGAATTGGCGGAAATATCAGCTTCACCCTTATCCGGACGGCACTTGCGCACTACGTAAGTAAATTACACAATTAAATCCATGTGTATGTATGAAAAAAGAGCTTTCCGGAAGTAGACTGTGGTTACTGTTATTCATTTCTCTGCAATGTTTCAATGTTTTTCAGGCAAAAAAGACCACGGACGTAACTGCCAGGAAGAGGGTGGCAGATTTCATGTGCCACGATGTGACCACCGCCGACCGCTTTTATGCCAGGTGCCCTGATGTCACGGAGGCTATGGCCATCCGCTGTCTCATACGAGACAGCCTCAGGACGGAGGAGAGGGCCGGACCATCAACTGCCGTGGTGGCATCCTTTACTCCGCTGGGAGGAAGGACATGTGTGGAGGAGAGCAGCAGCGAGGAGGAGGAGGAGGACAAGGAGGACAAGGAGGAGAAGAAGGAGAAGAAGGAGAAGAAGAGGGTGGCTGCTGCGACGAGTGGGGAGGAGAGCAGCAGCACCGAGGAGGAGGAGGAGGAGGAGGAGGAGGAGGAGGAGAGCAGCAGCAGCAGCAGCAGTGAGGAGGATGACAAGCTTAGCTCTTCTCAAGTAGCACAAGTTGTGCTTAGACCGTTCATCAATCGTTTGAGATTGAGAAAAGAATAAGTGTTTTTTTGACTGTTTTCGTTCATGTTTAAATTGTACATATGTTGTTTTTTGTGTTTGTGTTAAAATAAATGGTTGACTTTGAATTGCTCTTGTGTTCATTTCTACTTTTTAGCCACAATGCTAAGTGCTAGCTGTCTAAAAATATTCAGACAATATACAACACTCCATATGAACCTAGAAAAGCAGTTTCAAAAAGATCAGAGTAGTATTTTGATTAATATTAGCCATTATGTGGCTACATTAGCAGCAACATGAGCTAGACAGCTGAGCTGCGCATCTTTAGGTACCATGGACAGTTCTTCTGACAAATGGGAAGAAAAAGATGAATAGGGCAGGTCGCGAACCGACCACCCTTTGTATCAAAGACGGTAGCCATATGAGCAGCACCACCGTACAGATACAATCTAACTTGCAATTTTCTTCTATACAATGCTGATATTCCTAAAGGGAGGTCAATTTCCTGGAGCTTGCTTATCCGAAAATAGTGCTCGTTGCTCGTGCACACTCTGACCAAGTTGGGTATGGAAGTCTCTGGAGCTACTTTTATTTCAAACCCATCGCCGTTTCGGGGAGTTATTCACGAAAAAGGACGTTCAAAGGCGTACTTTCCTTGTTAGATTTCACCCAGAAAGAGAGCCCCTGGCCCGCCATAACTTGCTGACATTGATGTACTCTTCACCCTTGTGCATGTCCAGGTGAAAAATCCCGATTCTGGGCATCAGAACCTACTTTTCCCGACCCCCCTCCAACGGCATATTTTTACCCAGGAAATGAGCTCCTTTCTGGGCATAAGTTGCCAGAGAGTCGGCCTCTTCAAAGTTCGATTTCACCCAGAAAGAAAGCTCCTGCCTGGCCATAACTTTTGGAGGTGGGTGTGCCATTCCCCCCCATGCATCTGCTGTAAAGAAATAAAGTCTCTGGGTACCAGAACCTACTTTGGCCGACCCCCCCCCCCCCCCCCCCCCCCCCCCCTATGAGCACATGCTTCCCGGGGAAATGAGCTCCTTTCTGGGCATGGCACAAACGCAATGTTGGCCTCTTCAAGTGGCTTTTTCACCCCGAAAGAGAGGGCCTATCTGGCTGTAACTTGCTCAGTTTATAGTACTCCTCCACTACTATCACCCCCCAGTGAAAGATCACCAAAGTCGGCGTGAACATCCCCTTGCTTTGCACTCTGTTTGTTGTTAATTATGTGTCATTATAATGCTATATTGACTGTTTATGCAACATATTTACCCCCATTGTAGTGCACTATTTGAGGGGATGGAATTAGACACAACATCCCCTTGCTTTGCACTCTGTTTGTTGTTAATTATGTGTCATTATAATGCTATATTGACTGTTTATGCAACATATTTACCCCCATTGTAGTGCACTATTTGAAGGGATGGAATTAGACACAACATCCCCTTGCTTTGCACTCTGTTTGTTGTTAATTATGTGTCATTATAATGCTATATTGACTGTTTATGCAACATATTTACCCCCATTGTAGTGCACTATTTGAGGGGATGGAATTAGACACAACATCCCCTTGCTTTGCACTCTGTTTGTTGTTAATTATGTGTCATTATAATGCTATATTGACTGTTTATGCAACATATTTACCCCCATTGTAGTGCACTATTTGAAGGGATGGAATTAGACACAACATCCCCTTGCTTTGCACTCTGTTTGTTGTTAATTATGTGTCATTATAATGCTATATTGACTGTTTATGCAACATATTTACCCCCATTGTAGTGCACTATTTGAGGGGATGGAATTAGACACAACATCCCCTTGCTTTGCACTCTGTTTGTTGTTAATTATGTGTCATTATAATGCTATATTGACTGTTTATGCAACATATTTGCAAGAAGATTCAAATGACTGTCATTACAATAACAGCACTGTGGTTTACATTTATGCTAATAACTCCACAATGCTAAGTGCTAGCCGGCTGAGATTTCACGGGGAGTATCCTACAGTACATATGAATAAACCCTGTTAATTACAGACTCATCAGAGAAGATCTAATTTTCGCTAATAAGACAGTAATAGAACTTCGTCACTTCCGGTTTACCTTTATGCTAATAACTCCACAATGCTAAGTGCTAGCCGGATGAGATTTTAAGGGTAGTATCCTACAGTCCATATAAAGGTCCGCTGTTACTTTCAGGGCAATCAGTAAAGATCTCATTTTTGGCGATTTTTAGTGCTATTACATTGTTACAAAAATAGCCACAATTCTTATGGCTACATGGCTGGAAAACTCCACACAGTATCAGACATCCCAGACGAAGAGAGCCAATGCATTTTCAAGAAAAACAGACCAGGATTTCATCTTATATTAATATCAGCAGTTACGTGGCTACAGTAGCAGCTATTAGCTGCTACATTATAGCATTCCGGATATTAGTATTTATCTCCAAAACTACACATGCTACATGGCTGGGCTTTTTTACACAATATCCTACAGTCCACACCGATGTACGCAGAGCATTCTCAACTCCATCTGAATAGTATTACGTGTATTACGAGTATTGTTCATAAGCATGTTATGCATCAGTTATTAATTTATATCTCCGTAATGACAAAAGCTGTACCGCTCAAACTTTGCACACAGTATCAGACAGTCACCAGGAACACAACCTGTAAGTTTCATGGAGATCAGAATAGGATTGGCGATTCTATTATTTTGCAATAATGACACAACCCGTTGCTAAGTGACCCATTGATCAAAATGCTACCACTTCCGGTTTACGTTTAGGCTAATAACTTGAGAATGCTGACTTTCAGACCAATCAGTTAAGATCTCCTTTTCGCCGTTTTCGCCACATTTATAGCGTACACTTTAGCTCGTAAATGCTAAACGCCTGATAGCATTCCGGAGCTTCATGTATGCTTTAATTCACAAAAATAGCGCGCATCTTTAGGTACCATGGACAAGACAATTGATCCAGTATTCACCTTTTTACGACCTTCGGAAGTTATAATGTAAAAGCGAAAATTAATTTTAAAAAAAAGACGTTAAAAGGGAGGATCGAACTTCCAACCCTTCGTATCGTAGTTGAACTTCTTACACAGAAGGTACTGGCACATACACTTTGCATTTCGATTTTGTTCTACATACCGCTGGTGTTCAAGTGTGTCATGGAGTCCCAGCGGTAGCTCAGATGCTATCTTTTAATGTTTTATTGCCCGTTTATGCTCCATATTTACCCACATTCCGGAGCCTTGTTTGGGACTTTAATTAAACACAGTATTGGTTTTTTTATTTAAACTCACTTTTGCCCACAAATGACCTTGATGGTGGGGGCCCAAAGGACGGTAGATTTCTGTAATAGGATGTACAATGTCATAGTCGGTACATAGCCCAAAACATGTTACCATACATTGGGATGAGGTTCCCGGGGATTGGGCTAACCCATTGCTCTGACTGGTTTTGAGTGTGAATTCACGCTATTTCTGCATCATATATGATGCCCGGGTAGCAGAATATCAAAATGGCTGTAACTCAGAGGAGCCTGGTAGCATTCAGGAGCTTGACATATGCTTTGATTCACAAGAACAGTGTGCATCTTTTGGTACCATGCACAAGACAATCCGTCCATTATTCACCTTTTTACAGGATTTGGAAGTACAGCCCAAAGAACGGTAGATTTCTGTAATAGGATGTACAATGTCATAGTCGGTACATAGCCCAAAACATGTTACCATACATTGGGATGAGGTTCCCGGGGATTGGGCAGAGATGCTCCCAGGAAATTGTCACAATTGGGTGGGTGCATTTCACACTGTGATCCCCTCAAGGGGGTCACTTTCCTGGAGCTTGCTTATCCGGAAATAGTGCTCCATGCTCGGACACACTCAGACCAAGTTGGGTATGGAAGTCAATGTCTCTGGAGCTCAGGGGGTGCATCACAGAGCTCCATGTACCCAGGAATAGGTGCCTATTTTGGGGTATAATCTCACATTTACCCATTTTGGTCAGTTTCCCCTGGAGGTCCAACTTTAACTTTTTTGACCTCTGGAGCTCAGGGGTGCATCACAGAGCTCGCGTATCCGAGAATAGTGCTCCATGCTCGGACACACTCAGACCAAGCTGGTCATGGAAGTCCAAGTCTCTGGAGCTCAGGGGGTGCATCACAGAGCTCCATGTACCCAGGAATAGGTGCCTATTTTGGGGTATAATCTCACATTTACCCATTTTGGTCAGTTTCCCCTGGAGGTCCAACTTTAACTTTTTTGACCTCTGGAGCTCAGGGGTGCATCACAGAGCTCGCGTATCCGAGAATAGTGCTCCATGCTCGGACACACTCAGACCAAGTTGGGTATGGAAGTCAATGTCTCTGGAGCTCAGGGGTGCATCACAGAGCTCCATGTACCCAGGAATAGGTGCCTATTTTGGGGTATAATCTCACATTTATCCATTTTGGTCAGTTTCCCCTGGAGGTCCAACTTTAACTTTTTTGACCTCTGGAGCTCAGGGGTGCATCACAGAGCTCGCGTATCCGAGAATAGTGCTCCATGCTCGGACACACTCAGACCAAGTTGGGTATGGAAGTCCAATGTCTCTGGAGCTCAGGGGTGCATCACAGAGCTCCATGTACCCAGGAATAGGTGCCTATTTTGGGGTATAATCTCACATTTACCCATTTTGGTCAGTTTCCCCTGGAGGTCCAACTTTAACTTTTTTGACCTCTGGAGCTCAGGGGTGCATCACAGAGCTCGCGTATCCGAGAATAGTGCTCCATGCTCGGACACACTCAGACCAAGCTGGGTCATGGAAGTCCAAGTCTCTGGAGCTCAGGGGGTGCATCACAGAGCTCCATGTACCCAGGAATAGGTGCCTATTTTGGGGTATAATCTCACATTTACCCATTTTGGTCAGTTTCCCCTGGAGGTCCAACTTTAACTTTTTTGACCTCTGGAGCTCAGGGGTGCATCACAGAGCTCGCGTATCCGAGAATAGTGCTCCATGCTCGGACACACTCAGACCAAGTTGGGTATGGAAGTCCAATGTCTCTGGAGCTCAGGGGGTGCATCACAGAGCTCCATGTACCCAGGAATAGGTGCCTATTTTGGGGTATAATCTCACATTTACCCATTTTGGTCAGTTTCCCCTGGAGGTCCAACTTTAACTTTTTTGACCTCTGGAGCTCAGGGGTGCATCACAGAGCTCGCGTATCCGAGAATAGTGCTCCATGCTCGGACACACTCAGACCAAGTTGGGTATGGAAGTCAATGTCTCTGGAGCTCAGGGGTGCATCACAGAGCTCCATGTACCCAGGAATAGGTGCCTATTTTGGGGTATAATCTCACATTTATCCCATTTTGGTCAGTTTCCCCTGGAGGTCCAACTTTAACTTTTTTGACCTCTGGAGCTCAGGGGTGCAATCACAGAGCTCGCGTATCCGAGAATAGTGCTCCATGCTCGGACACACTCAGACCAAGTTGGGTATGGAAGTCCAAGTCTCTGGAGCTCAGGGGGTGCATCACAGAGCTCCATGTACCCAGGAATAGGTGCCTATTTTGGGGTATAATCTCACATTTACCCATTTTGGTCAGTTTCCCCTGGAGGTCCAACTTTAACTTTTTTGACCTCTGGAGCTCAGGGGTGCAACACAGAGCTCGCGTATCCGAGAATAGTGCTCCATGCTCGGACACACTCAGACCAAGTTGGGTATGGAAGTCAATGTCTCTGGAGCTCAGGGGTGCATCACAGAGCTCCATGTACCCAGGAATAGGTAGCCTATTTTGGGGTATAATCTCACATTTATCCATTTTGGTCAGTTTCCCCTGGAGGTCCAACTTTAACTTTTTTGACCTCTGGAGCTCAGGGGTGCATCACAGAGCTCGCGTATCCGAGAATAGTGCTCCATGCTCGGACACACTCAGACCAAGTTGGGTATGGAAGTCAATGTCTCTGGAGCTCAGGGGGTGCATCACAGAGCTCCATGTACCCAGGAATAGGTGCCTATTTTGGGGTATAATCTCACATTTACCCATTTTGGTCAGTTTCCCCTGGAGGTCCAACTTTAACTTTTTTGACCTCTGGAGCTCAGGGGTGCAACACAGAGCTCGCGTATCCGAGAATAGTGCTCCATGCTCGGACACACTCAGACCAAGTTGGGTATGGAAGTCCAAGTCTCTGGAGCTCAGGGGGTGCATCACAGAGCTCCATGTACCCAGGAATAGGTGCCTATTTTGGGGTATAATCTCACATTTACCCATTTTGGTCAGTTTCCCCTGGAGGTCCAACTTTAACTTTTTTGACCTCTGGAGCTCAGGGGTGCAACACAGAGCTCGCGTATCCGAGAATAGTGCTCCATGCTCGGACACACTCAGACCAAGTTGGGTATGGAAGTCCAATGTCTCTGGAGCTCAGGGGTGCTTCACAGAGCTCCATGTACCCAGGAATAGGTGCCTATTTTGGGGTATAATCTCACATTTACCCATTTTGGTCAGTTTCCCCTGGAGGTCCAACTTTAACTTATATACGTATGCACGTCCACTTACATTAAGCTCAGCTCTATTGAAACTTATTGAAAGTGGACAGAACTTATATACTTATGCATGTCCGCTCAGGTCTATTGAAACTTATTGAAAGTGGACAGAACTTATATACGTATGCATGTCCGCTCAGGTCTATTTAAACTTATTGAAAGTGGACAGAACTATATACGTATGCACGTCCACTTACATTAAGCTCAGCTCTATTGAAACTTATTGAAAGTGGACAGAACTTATATACTTATGCATGTCCGCTCAGGTCTATTGAAACTTATTGAAAGTGGACAGAACTTATATACGTATGCACGTCCACTTACATTAAGCTCAGCTCTATTGAAACTTATTGAAAGTGGACAGAAACTATATACTTATGCATGTCCGCTCAGCTCTATTGAAACTTATTGAAAGTGGACAGAACTTATATACGTATGCACGTCCACTTACATTAAGCTCAGCTCTATTGAAACTTATTG